>NC_088220.1:13983289-14000789 GCF_036934945.1 Oncorhynchus masou masou | reverse complement strand
GTCATGGTTGTGTGGTGTGATGCTTATTGTGGATCTGTTGGTGTTGATGCTATCACAGCATCTCTATTGTATCCTGTCTCTTTCTATACAGTCATCTCGATGATCACTTTATCATTCATGTTGTCTGTATGTATGTCAACATCCTGAAAGAAAACTGATGACTCTTCTTCTTCCCTTAACGTTAATGTTGCAGTAGACACAGCTACTTAGCTACTCTATGATAATCTGTTACTTTCTACTAAATGGACCTAATGTTTAAAGGTCCCTTTTAAACGTCCACTAAGAGTCACTCAAGGCTGTAATAGATCTGTTATTCCTAGTCTAACACTGAGACACTCAATGAGCTCACTGATAATACACCCACTGAGCTCTATAATACACTCACTGAGCACTGTAATACACTCACTGAGCTCTGTAATACACTCACTGAGCTCTGTAATACACTCACTGAGCTCTATAATACACTCACTGAGCTCTGTAATACACTCACTGAGCTCTGTAATACACTCACTGAGCTCTATAATACACTCACTGAGTAATACACTCACTGAGCTCTATAATACACTCACTGAGCTCTGTAATACACTCACTGAGCTCTGTAATACACTCACTGAGCTCTGTAATACACTCACTGAGCTCTGTAATACACTCACTGAGCACTGTAATACACTCACTGAGCTCTATAATACACTCACTGAGCTCTGTAATACACTCACTGAGCACTGTAATACACTCACTGAGCTCTGTAATACACTCACTGAGCTCTGTAATACACTCACTGAGCTCTATAATACACTCACTGAGCTCTGTAATACACTCACTGAGCTCTATAATACACTCACTGAGCTCTGTAATACACTCACTGAGCTCTAAAATTCACTCACTTACTTTCTGCGAAAAGTCACATAAACAGCTTTACCTCTGCATATTGACCTCTACATGACAATATCACAGTATCAGTCAATACGCCTACCGGTGATGACGAGACTGACAGTGTGTGTGTGCACGTGTGCATATGTGCGTGTGTACGTGCGTTTGTGTGTGTGTTTATGTGTGTGTGTGTGTTTGTGTGTGTGTAGACGTGGTTCTAGTGTTCAGCGGTCGGCGGTGCTCAGGTGTAATACCTGACTCTGAACTACAGGAGGCGCTCCGTACAAGACTCAGGGTCGTCGAGAGCAACAGTCAGGACGTCATTCAGCTCTTCAAGGTTCGTCACAGTTCTTAGGTCAGTTGTTAGAAGTTAGAGGTCAAGGCATGCCAAAACCGATGACCCCGCCTAGACCAAAGGAGCAGTACCAACCGTTGTCCTGCTGAAAGTATTTTCTCCCTGATGTAGGGGCCAGGAGTCGGTTTAGCATAAAGGTGACCTTCTCTGCATCCTCTCTGCTCCTTCATCAATGTCTTCGGTACTTCTGCCTCCATACAGGACCTGTCTGCCCGTCTGCTGTCTGTCCATGCTGAGAAGGACAGCTTTGTCATCACCTTCAAGACTGTAGAGGAGATGTGGAAGTTCTCTACCTACCTGGCTCTGGGTATGCTGTACTATCCTAGTCTACCTACCTGGCTCTGGGTATGCTGTACTATCCCAGTCTACCTACCTGGCTCTGGGTATGCTGTACTATCCCAGTCTACCTACCTGGCTCTGGGTATGCTGTACTATCCCAGTCTACCTACCTGGCTCTGGGTATGCTGTACTATCCCAGTCTACCTACCTGGCTCTGGGTATGCTGTACTATCCCAGTCTACCTACCTGGCTCTGGGTATGCTGTACTATCCCATACCCTCTGGGTAGTCTATCCCCTACCTGGCTCTGGGTATGCTGTACTATCCCAGTCTACCTACCTGGCTCTGGGTATGCTGTACTATCCCAGTCTACCTACCTGGCTCTGGGTATGCTGTACTATCCCATCCTAGTCTATCCCAGTCTACCTACCTGGCTCTGGGTATGCTGTACTATCCCAGTCTACCTACCTGGCTCTGGGTATGCTGTACTATCCCAGTCTACCTACCTGGCTCTGGGTATGCTGTACTATCCCAGTCTACCTACCTGGCTCTGGGTATGCTGTACTATCCCAGTCTACCTACCTGGCTCTGGGTATGCTGTACTATCCTAGTCTACCCGACATGGATGAAACTCTCATTTCCACAGTCTGATAGCTGATTATTATGTCCAGCCTGGTTAGAAGTTGCCAATAAGCACAGATCTAGGACCAGCGTCCCCGCACCCAATCCTAACGAATCGACCCGGAAAAAACAGGCTTTACATCAGGATGTAGGGACAACTTCCTCTTACTTCGTTATGTGTCTATGCTGTGTGGTGTGGTGAACCATATGAACAGCATATGCCATGTTATAAACACCTTATGACATGTTATGAACATATTATGTGCATTTTGTATGTCCAGGCTATGTGGCGCGGTGCCTGGAGAATTTCCTATGTGACCAGTCGTTCTGGCTGGACACTGAGCTGCTGAGGGACTTGGAGATCACTGTGACTGTAGACGAGGAACACCTGGCAACACTCTACCTGGGACTGCTACTGCAGGAGGGTGAACGAACACCTTATAAACTCTTTATAAACACCCTATGAACAACTTATGAACACCTTATGAGATGTTATAACCATATTATGAACAACACCTGGCAACACTCTACCTGGGACTGCTGCTGCAAGAGGGTGAACGAACACCTTATAAACTCTTTATAAACACCCTATGAACAACTTATGAACACCTTATGACATATTATAACCATATTATGAACAACACCTGGCCACACTACCTGGGACTGCTAGTTTAGAAGGTTTGGGATGGACACTTGAACTCCTTATGACAGGTTATGAACACCATATCAGCATCTTATGACATGTTATAACCATATTATGAACAACACCTGGCCACACTACCTGGGACTGCTAGTTTAGAAGGTTTGGGATGGACACTTGAACTCCTTATGACAGGTTATGAACACCATATCAGCATCTTATGACAGGTTATGACCATATTATGAACAAAACCTGGCCAAACTACCTGCGACCGCTAGTTTAGAAGGTTTGGGATGGACACTTGAACTCCTTATGACAGATTATGAACACCATATCAGCATCTTATGACATGTTATAACCATATTATGAACAACACCTGGCCAAACTACCTGGGACCGCTAGTTTAGAAGGTTTGGGATGGACACTTGAACTCCTTATGGCAGGTTATGAACACCATATCAGCATCTTATGACAGGTTAAGAACACCATATCAGCATCTTATGACAGGTTATGAACATCATATCAGCATTTTATGACAGGTTATGAACACCATATCAGCATCTTATGACAGGTTATGAACACCATATCAGCATCTTATGACAGGTTATGAACACCATATCAGCATTTTATGACAGGTTATGAACACCATATCAGCCACTTATGACAGGTTATGAACACCATATCAGCATCTTATGACAGGTTATGAACACCATATCAGCATCTTATGACAGGTTAGGAACACCATATCAGCATCTTATGACAGGTTATGAACACCATATCAGCATCTTATGACAGGTTAGGAACACCATATCAGCATCTTATGACAGGTTATGAACACCATATCAGCATCTTATGACAGGTTATGAACACCATATCAGCATCTTATGACAGGTTATGAACACCATATCAGCATCTTATGAAGTCTTTATAGACATCACATCAGTGTTCATTTGCTAAATTGTAATTACTTCGCTACTTCGTTTGCACACACTGTATATAAACGTTATTTTTTTTCTATTGTGTTATTGACTTATTTATTCTTTATTCCATGTGTAACTCTGTGTTGTTTGTGTTGAACTGGTTTGCTTTATCTTGGCCAGGTCGCAGTTGTAAATGAGAACTTGTTCTCAACTAGCCTACCTGGTTAAATTAAAAAATTCAAAACATCTTATGAACAGTTTATAAACTACTAATGGACACGTTATGAAGACCTTACACACTCTACGAACTCCTTATGGACAGCTTATGTGCTCTACTTTCCTGACCTTCATCATCAACATCAGTTTATGTCACACTCCACTCAGAGAAGAACAGAAGCATAAAATGTCAACTTATTACTCAACCACTGAACTGAAGGGACATTGTCATGATATTTCAGCAGTTGTTCCAGATACCTATAAATGAAATAGAGCTACACTTTCACTGATGGCGTGTTCTGATTGTTCAGAGACCAAGTAAAACAGCAAAACAAGCACAGTGCTCTTTTTCACTTTACAATTTGTCAGCCATTAACTCAACATACTTTAGAGAGGTATTTTCCTACACTGCATTTCCATTGTAGACATACTGTTTTAAGAGGAAGTACTGTTCTCCCTAATGGCTGAGAGGAATCAATAGCCAGTGAAGGCGTGTGTATGTTGAGAATGGATTTTTAAAACAGTATTCTGTGACGTAGGACAGAGCCTCAGTTCCATGAAAAGATCCCTTTAGTTCAGTCGAATGTTCATTCTTTACAGAAACCTGCATCTGGTGTGGTGTTCGTTGCGTGTTATTTACCTGTATGTATCTCTCACCCCCAGGTTCGTTCTTGGCCAAGGCGCTGCTGAGCAGTGGCGAGCATAGTGATGAGGAAGAGGAGTTGTGTTTCAGACGTAACGATTTGCTGATGGTTAGAGACACGGGGCAGGACAGTCACTGGGAGGGCACCCTTCTCTCCACCGGACAACACGGACTAGTGCCTGTCAACACCATGCAGCCGCTGCCATACCCCTTCTACCAGTGAGTTACCTAGTCCCTAACCTGTACCCCTTCTACCAGTGAGTTACCTAGTCCCTAACCTGTACCCCTTCTACCAGTGAGTTACCTAGTCCCTAACCTATACCCCTTCTACCAGTGAGTTACCTAGTCCCTAACCTATACCCCTTCTACCAGTGAGTTACCTAGTCCCTAACCTGTACCCCTTCTACCAGTGAGTTACCTAGTCCCTAACCTGTACCCCTTCTACCAGTGAGTAACCTAGTCCCTAACCTATACCCCTTCTACCAGTGAGTTACCTAGTCCATAACCTGTACCCCTTCTACAAGTGAGTTACCTAGTCCCTAACCTGTACCCCTTCTACCAGTGAGTTACCTAGTCCCTAACCTGTACCCCTTCTACCAGTGAGTTACCTCGTCCCTATCCTATACCCCTTCTACCAGTGAGTTACCTAGTCCGTGCCCCTATCCTATACCCCTTCTACCAGTGAGTTACCTAGTCCCTAACCTATACCCCTTCTACCAGTGAGTTACCTAGTCCCTAACCTATACCCCTTCTACCAGTGAGTTACCTCAGTCACCCTAACCTATACCTCTATCTACCAGTGAGTTACTTAGTCCCTAACCTATACCCCTTCTACCAGTGAGTTACCATTTAGTCCCTAACCTGTACCCCTTCTACCAGTGAGTTACCTAGTCCCTAACCCGGATGCTCCCCTTCACCAGTGAGTTACCTAGTCCCTAACCTATACCCCTTCTACCAGTGAGTTACCTTCAGAGTCCCTAACCTGTACCCCTTCTACCAGTGAGTTACCTAGTCCCTAACCTAACCCTTTACCAGTGAGTTACCTTGTCCCTAACCTGTAGGCCCTTCTACCAGTGAGTTACCTAGTCCCTAACCTAACCCTTTTACCAGTGAGTTACCAGTCCCTAACCTATCACCCTTCTACCAGTGAGTTACCCGTCCCTAAACCTAACCCCTTCTACCAGTGAGTTACCAGTTTGATCACCCTTCTACCAGTGAGTTACCTAGTCCCTAACCTATACCCCTTCTACCAGTGAGTTACCTCATCCCTAACCTATACCCCTTCTACCAGTGAGTTACCTAGTCCCTAAACCTAACACTTCTACCAGTGAGTTACCTAGTCCCTACCCTATACCCCTTCTACCAGTGAGTTACCTAGTCCCTAAACCTGTACCCTTCTACCAGTGAGTTACCTAGTCCCTAACGTATACCCCTTCTACCAGTGAGTTACCTAGTCCCTAACCTATACCCTTAACCAGTAAGTTACCTAGTCCCTAAACCTATACCCCTTCTACCAGTGAGTTACCTAGTCCCTAACCTAACCCTTCTACCAGTGAGTTACCTAGTCCCTAACCTATACCCCTTCTACCAGTGAGTTACCTAGTCCCTACCCCCTAACCTATACCCCTTCTACCAGTGAGTTACCTAGTCCCTAACCTGTACCCACCTTCTACCAGTGAGTTACCTAGTCCCTAACCTATACCCCTTCTACCAGTGAGTTACCTAGTCCCTAACCTGTACCCTTCTACCAGTGAGTTACCTAGTCCCTAACCTATACCCCTTCTACCAGTGAGTTACCTAGTCCCTAACCTCACCCTTCTACCAGTGAGTTACCTAGTCCCTAACCTAACCCTTCTACCAGTGAGTTACCTAGTCCATTTATCACCCTTCTACCAGTGAGTTACCCTTACTCCCTAACCTAACCCTTCTACCAGTGAGTTACCTAGTCCCTAACCTATACCCCTTCTACCAGTGAGTTACCTAGTCCCTAAACCTAACCCCTTCTAACAGTGAATTACAATTTGACTCCCTAACCCATACCCCTTCTACCAGTGAGTTACCTAGTCCCTAACCTAACCCCTTCTACCAGTGAGTTACCTAGTCCCTAACCTATACCCCTTCTACCAGTGAGTTACCTAGTCCCTAACCTATACCCCTTCTACCAGTGAGTTACCTAGTCCCTAACCTATACCCCTTCTACCAGTGAGTTACCTAGTCCCTAACCTATACCCTTCAGTGAGAGGACATTTTAACCACCCTTCTAACAGTGAATTACCTATTCTCTACTCCCTAACCTATACCCCTTCTACCAGTGAGTTACCTAGTCCCTGCCCCCTAACCTATACCCCTTCTACCAGTGAGTTACCTAGTCCCAACCCCCTACCCTATACCCCTTCTACCAGTAAGTCACAATACATTCTATGCTGTATGTACACCTTATAACATGACACAGTGACATACTCAGTCACCCTATAAGCTATCAACCTCTATCCTTCATTTTCACACTTGTGTTTCCTCAGTCTTATATTTTGTAGGGAAATATGGCAGCCATTTTGTCCCAAGCTGATGTGTTTCCTGTTTGTGTAGGTGGTTTCTGAGGAAGTACTCTGACCCCGGATGCTCCCCTTCAGAGAGATGACAAGTTTGACCAACCTATAGGTGAGACCCTTACCCTAAACCTAACCCTTCTTAACCCTAAACCTAACCCAGAGAGAGGACAGTTTCATCCCTAAAGGCCCTAACCCTAAACCTAACCCTTCAGAGAGAGGACAATTTGATCACCCTATAGGTGAGGCCCTTACCCTAAACCTAACCCTTCAGAGAGAGGACAATTTGACCAACCTATAGGTGAGGCCCTTACCCTAAACCTAACCTAACCCTTCAGAGAGATGACAATTTGATCACCCTATAGGTGAGGCCCTTACCCTTACCCTTAAACCTAACCCTAAACCTAACACTTCAGAGAGAGGACAATTTGATCACCCTATAGGTGAGACCCTTACCCTTACCCTAAACCTAACCCTAAACCTAACACTTCAGAGAGAGGACAGTTTTGACCACCCTATAGGTGAGACCCTTACCCTAAAAACCCTTCAGAGAGATGACAGTTTAACCCTAAACCTAACCTAACCCTTCAGAGAGAGGACATTTTGATCACCCTGTAGGTGAGGCCCTTACCCTAAACCTAACCCTCAGAGAGATGACAGTTTCATCACCCTATAGGTGAGGCCCTTACCCCCTAACCCTTCAGAGAGAGGACAGTTTCATCACCCTATAGGTGAGTCCCTTACCCTAAACCTAACCCTTCAGAGAGATGACAGTTTCATCACCCTATAGGTGAGTCCCTTACCCTAAACCTAACCCTTCAGAGAGATGACAGTTTCATCACCCTATAGGTGAGGCCCTTACCCTAAACCTAACCCTTCAGAGAGATGACAGTTTCATCACCCTATAGGTGAGGCCCTTACCCTAAACCTAACCCTTCAGAGAGATGACAGTTTCATCACCCTATAGGTGAGGCCCTTACCCTAAACCTAACCCTTCAGAGAGAGGACAGTTTCATCACCCTATAGATGAGGGCAGGAACCGACAGGGTTCTACAGCACACTACACTCATGCCATGGCCAGTGTTCATTACACATACTAGGTATTTCCTCCAACCCCCTCTCCTCTCCACTCCCCTTGCAGTAACCGGATCATGTGAGGCTGTAGTGGACCACAACCCAGTAGGTTCTGATGAGCTCCAGCTGAGTCGAGGTGACGTGATTGAGATACAGGGGATGCTACTCCGAGGTCTGGACATGTTCATAGGAACACACTGCTCTACGGGAAACACCGGCTTCGTACACAAGGCTCACGTCAAGCCACTCAACGCCAAACCCCCGTAAGAGCAAGACATTTCAATGTAAAATGTTTAGTCATTCAGCAGACACTCTTATCCAGAGCGACTTGCAGTAGTGAGTGCATTCATCTGAAGATAGCTAGGTGGGACAACCACATATCACAGGCATATTAAATACACTTTTCCTCAATAAAGTAGCTGTCAGCAAAGTCAGAGCTAGAAGTGGGGGGGTCGAGGTGAGGAGGGGGATTATTTAAGATACTCATTGAGGAGGCAGAGTTTCAGGGGGTTTTGTAAGTTGGGCAGGGAATGTTGTCCTAACTTCAGGGGGAAGCTGGTTCCACCACTACGGCGCCAGGCCAGAGAAGAGCTTGGACTGGGCTGAGCGGGACCTGCCCTCCCATAGGGGTAGGAGGGCCAAGAGACCAGATGTGGCAGAACGGAGAGCTCGGGATGGGGTGTAGGGTTTGAGCATAGGGAGGGGCAGTTCCTCTTGCTGGTCTGTAGGTAAGCACCCTGATCTTGTAGTGGATGTGAGCTTTGACTGGAAATCAGTGCAGTGTGTGGAGGAGCGGGGTGACATGAGAGAACCAGGTGGGCTGCAGCGTTCTGGATAAGTTGCAGGGGTTTGATGGCATAAAAGCATTACAATACCAAACCACTGTGAGGGCTAAACATAACAGCATTACAATACCAAACCACTGTGAGGGCTATACATGACAGCATTACAATACCAAACCACTGTGAGGGCTATACATAACAGCATTACAATACCAAACCACTGTGAGGGCTACACATAACAGCAGTATTACAATACCAAACCACTGTGAGGGCTATAGACAACAGTATCACAATACCAAACCACTGTGAGGGCTATACAGTATCACAATACCAAACCACTGTGAGGGCTATACATGACAGCATTACAATACCAAACCACTGTGAGGGCTATACAACAGCATTACAATACCAAACCACTGTGAGGGCTATACATGACAGTATTACAATACCAAACCACTGTGAGGGCTATAGACAACAGTATCACAATACCAAACCACTGTATAGACAACAGTATCACAATACCAAACCACTGTGAGGGCTATAGACAACAGTATCACAATACCAAACCACTGTGAGGGCTATAGACAACAGTATCACAATACCAAACCACTGTGAGGGCTATAGACAACAGTATCACAATACCAAACCACTGTGAGGGCTATAGACAACAGTATCACAATACCAAACCACTGTGAGGGCTATAGACAACAGTATCACAATACCAAACCACTGTGAGGGCTATAGACAACAGTATCACAATACCAAACCACTGTGAGGGCTATAGACAACAGTATCACAATACCAAACCACTGTGAGGGCTATAGACAACAGTATCACAATACCAAACCACTGTGAGGGCTATAGACAACAGTATCACAATACCAAACCACTGTGAGGGCACAAACCAATATGACAGTATTACAATACCAAACCACTGTGAGGGCTATAGACAACAGTATCACAATACCAAACCACTGTGAGGGCTATAGACAACAGTATCACAATACCAAACCACTGTGAGGGTATCACTACCAAACCATAGGTTAGATCACAATACCAAACCACTGTGAGGGCTATAGGTTAGATTACTCGTTGGTTATTACTGCAATGTCGGAACTAGAAGCACAAGCATTTCGCTACACTAGCATTAACATCTGCTAACCATGTGTATGTGACAAATACATTTGATTCGATTTGATTTGACAACAGTATTACAATACCAAACCACTGTGAGGGCTATAGACAACAGTATCACAATACAAACCACAGCTATACATGACAGTATTACAATACCAAACCACTGTGAGGGCTATAGACAACAGTATCACAATACCAAACCACTGTAGACAACAGTATTACAATACCAAACCACTGTGAGGGCTATAGACAACAGTATTACAATACCAAACCACTGTGAGGGCTATAGACAACAGTCACAATACCAAACCATCTATAGACAAATACCAAACCACTGTGAGGGCTATAGACAACAGTATCACAATACCAAACCACTGTGAGGGCTATAGACAACAGTATCACAATACCAAACCACTGTGAGGGCTATAGACAACAGTATCACAATACCAAACCACTGTGAGGGCTATAGACAACAGTATCACAATACCAAACCACTGTGACTAACAGACAGTATCACAATACCAAACCAGGGCTATACATGACAGTATTACAATACCAAACCACTGTGAGGGCTATAGACAACAGTATCACAATACCAAACCACTGTGAGGGCTATAGACAACAGTATCACAATACCAAACCACTGTGAGGGCTATAGGTTAGATTACTCATTGGTTATTACTGCAATGTCGGAACTAGAAGCACAAGCATTTCGCTACACTAGCATTAACATCTGCTAACCATGTGTATGTGACAAATACATTTGATTCGATTTGATTTGACAACAGTATTACAATACCAAACCACTGTGAGGGCTATAGAAAACAGTATTACAATACCAAACCACTGTGAGGGCTATAGACAACAGGGCTATACATGACAGTATTACAATACCAAACCACTGTGAGGGCAGTATTCACGGAATAGAACCAAACCACTCGCATTAACATCTGCTAACCATGTGTATGTGACAAATACATTTGATTCGATTTGATTTGACAACAGTATTACAATACCAAACCACTGTGAACATGACAGTATTACAATACCAAACCACTGTGAGGGCTATAGACAACAGTATCACAATACCAAATCACTGTGAGGGCTATAGACAACATTATCACAATACCAAACCACTGTGAGGGCTATGAGAACAGTTATCACAACACAAACCACTGATTTTTTTACCAAACCAATTATGTATTCAAACCACTGTGAGGGCTATAGGTTAGATTACTCGTTGGTTATTACTGCAATGTCGGAACTAGAAGCACAACTTATTTGTGACAACAGTATCACAATACCAAACCACTGTGAGGGCTATAGACAACAGTATCACAATACCAAACCACTGTGAGGGCTATACATGACAGTATTACAATACCAAACCACTGTGATACAATACCAAACCACTGTGAGGGCTATAGACAACAGTATCACAATACCAAACCACTGTGAGGGCTATAGACAACAGTATTACAATACCAAACCATTGAGGGCTATAGACAACAGTATCACAATACCAAACCACTGTTGAGGGCTATACATGACAGTATTACAATAAAACCACTGTGAGGGCTATAGGTTAGATTACTCGTTGGTTATTACTGCAATGTCGGAACTAGAAGCACAAGCATTTCGCTACACTCGCATTAACATCTGCTAACCATGTGTATGTGACAAATAAATACATTTGATTTAGGACAACAGTTAGGACAGTGGACACCACTGTGAGGGCTATAGACAACAGTATCACAATACCAAACCACTGTGAGGGCTATAGACAACAGTATCACAATACCAAACCTGGGCTATACATGACAGTATTACAATACCAAACCACTGTTATAGACAACAGTATTACAATACCAAACCTGAGGGCTATAGACAACAGTATTACCAAACCACTGTAGAGGGCTATACATGACAGGGTGAGGGCTATAGACAACAGTATCACAATACCAAACCACTGTGGGGCTATAGGTTAGACGTTGGTTATTACTGCAATGTCGAACTAGAAGCACAAGCATTTCGCTACACTCGCAAACCTGCTAACCATGTGAGGGATAGACAACAGTATCACAATACCAAACCACTGGAGGGCTATAGACAACAGTATCACAATACCAAACCACTGTGAGGGCTATACAACAGTATTACAATACCAAACCACTGTGAGGGGATGTGGGGCTATAGACAACAGTATTACAATACCAAACCACTGGAGGGCTATAGACAACAGTATCACAATACCAAACCACTGGAGGGCTATAGACAACAGTATCACAATACCAAACCACTGTGAGGGCTATAGACAACAGTATCACAATACCAAACCACTGATAGACAACAGGGGGGATGAGGGGTATCTATAGACAACATACCAAACCACTGTGAGGGCTATACATGACAGTATTACAATACCAAACCACTGTGAGGGCGTTATTACACAATACCAAATGGAGGGTGCTAACAGTATGTGACAATACCAAACCACTGTGGGGCTATAGACAACAGTATTACAATACCAAACCACTGTGAGGGCTATAGACAACAGTATCACAATACCAAACCACTGGAGGGCTAGAGAGATGGAGGGTTGGGGGGATGGGGGTATTACAATACCAAACCACTGGAGGGCTATAGACAACAGTATCACAATACCAAATCACTGTGAGGGCTATAGACAACATTATCATGGAGGCTATAGACAACAGTATCACAATACCAAACCACTGTGAGGGCTATAGACAACAGTATTACAATACCAAACCACTGTGAGGGCTATAGACAACAGTATCACAATACCAAACCACTGGAGCTATAGACAACAGTATCACAATACCAAACCACTGTGAGGGAGATGGGGCTATAGACAACAGTATTACAATACCAAACCACTGTGAGGGCTATAGACAACAGGGGCTATACATGACAGTATTACAATACCAAACCACTGGAGGGCTATAGACAACAGTATCACAATACCAAACCACTGTGAGGGCTATAGACAACAGTATCACAATACCAAACCACTGTGAGGGCTATAGGTTAGATGGGGTTATTACTGCAATGGGAACTAGAAGCACAAGCAGATGCATTAACATCTGCTAACCATGTGTATGTGACAAATACATTTGATTCGATTTGATTTGACAACAGTATTACAATACCAAACCACTGGGGGCTATAGACAACAGTATCACAATACCAAACCACTGTGAGGGCTATAGACAACAGTATCACAATACCAAACCACTGGAGGGCTATACATGACAGTATTACAATACCAAACCACTGTGAGGGCTATAGACAACAGTATTACAATACCAAACCACTGTGGGGATGGTATCACAATACCAAACCACTGTGAGGGCTATAGACAACAGTATCACAATACCAAACCACTGTGAGGGCTATAGACAACAGTATCACAATACCAAACCACTGTGAGGGCTATAGACAACAGTATCACAATACCAAACCACTGTGAGGGCTATAGACAACAGTATTACAATACCAAACCACTGTGAGGGATAGACAACAGTATCACAATACCAAACCACTGTGAGGGCTATAGACAACAGTATCACAATACCAAACCATGGCTATACATGACAGTATTACAATACCAAACCACTGTGAGGGCTATACATGGTATTACAATACCAAACCATGAGGGGACAACAGTATCACAATACCAAACCACTGTGAATAATATTATGAATTTATAATAGTTTTGCTGAGAACAGAGACTTATTTGGAACAATCTAATTTTCAAAATATCTATTTTCTTTCAAAACATGTATTTATTCACCCCTCAACTGGTCTTATAGGAACAGGGACAGTGGACAATGTGTCATGTTCACATTTACCTGGTCTATCTGTTTATCTGTTGTTAATAGTAGAGGCTTCAGGTGGAGGGGTGGGGGATGGGGGGTGGAGGAGTAGAGTGATGGAGGTGTGGGGGGATGGAGGAGTAGAGAGATGGAGGGGGTGATGGGGGGATGGGGCAATGGAGGGGTGGGGGATGGGGGATGGAGGAGTAGAGAGATGGAGGAGTGGGGGGATGGGGATGGAGGAGTAGGCAATGGAGGTGTGGGGGGATGGGGGGGATGGAGGAGAGAGATGGAGGGGTGGGGTGATGGGGGGATGGAGGAGTAGAGCGATGGAGGGGTGGGGGGATGGGGGATGGAGGAGTAGAGAGATGGAGGGGTGGGGGGATGGGGGATGGAGGAGTAGAGAGATGGAGAGATGGAGGGGGGTGGGGGATGGGGGGATGGAGGGGTGGGGGGATGGAGGAGTAGAGAGATGGAGGGTGGGGGGATGGGGGGATGGAGGAGTAGAGAGATGGAGGTGGGGGGGATGGATGGGAAATGGAGGGGTGGGGGATGGGGGATGGAGGAGTAGAGAGATGGAGGGGATGGGGGGATGGAGGAGTAGAGAGATGGAGGGGTGGGGGGATGGGGGATGGAGGAGTAGAGATGGATGGGGGGATGGGGGATGGAGGAGTAGAGAGATGGAGGGGTGGGGGGATGGAGGGTAGAGAGATGGAGGGTGGGGGGTGGAGGAGTAGAGATGGGGGGATGGAGGAGTAGAGAGATGGAGGGGTGGGGAATGGGGGGATGGGGGATGGAAGTAGAGAGATGAAGCGGGGGGGGATGGGGGAAGGATAAATGGTTGCAGGGGGTGGAGGAGTAAGATGGAGGGGTGGGGGGATGGGGGGATGGAGGAGTAGAGAGATGGGGGGGTGGGGAAGTAGGGGGATGGAGGGATGGAGGTAATGGGAGGGTTAGGGGTAAAGGGAGGGATAGAGATGGAGGGGTGGGGTGGGGGGATGGAAAGATGGAGGGATGGAGGGTTGGGTAGAGGGATAGAGAGATGGAAGGATGGAGGATGGAGGGTTGGGTGGAGGGATAGAGAGATGGAAGGGGGAGGGATGGAGGGTTGGGTAGAGGGATAGAGAGATGGAAGGGGGGAGGGATGGAGGGTTGGGTGGAGGGATAGAGAGATGGAAGGGGGGAGGGATGGATGGGTGGTTGAGAGCAGTCATGTGGGTGATAATGCTTTCTTTGTCTCTCTCCACTCCCTCTCTCTGCCCTCTCACTCTCGCTCTCTCTCCCTCCTTGTCAGAGACAGACAACTGGTGTTTCTGAGTGAGGAGGAACGTGCGTCAATGGCCCAGATTAACCCCTGCAGTAGTGAACCCAGAGACAGCGGCCTCCTAGAGAGACTCTTCTCCTCTGACATCAGTACTGTCTACAGACTAGGTAGGAGAGGATCCCTCAGTCTATACAGTATAGGGAATTACTGAGTGCTGTCAGACTATTGTAGGTAGGGAACCACTGTGTTATACTGAGTACTGTCAGACTATTGTAGGTAGGGAACCACTGTGTTATACTGAGTACTGTCAGACTATTGTAGGTAGGGAACCACTGTGTTATACTGAGTACTGTCAGACTATTGTAGGTAGGGAACCACTGTGTTATACTGAGTACTGTCAGACTATTGTAGGTAGGGAACCACTGTGTTATACTGAGTACTGTCAGACTATTGTAGGTAGGGAACCACTGTGTTATACTGAGTACTGTCAGACTATTGTAGGTAGGGAACCACTGTGTTATACTGAGTACTGTCAGACTATTGTAGGTAGGGAACCACTGTGTTATACTGAGTACTGTCAGACTATTGTAGGTAGGGAACCACTGTGTTATACTGAGTACTGTCAGACTATTGTAGGTAGGGAACCACTGTGTTATACTGAGTACTGTCAGACTATTGTAGGTAGGGAACCACTGTGTTATACTGAGTACTGTCAGACTATTGTAGGTAGGGAACCACTTTGTTCTACTGAGTACTGTCAGACTATTGTAGGTAGGGAACCACTGTGTTATACTGAGTACTGTCAGACTATTGTAGGTAGGGAACCACTGTGTTATACTGAGTACTGTCAGACTATTGTAGGTAGGGAACCACTGTGTTATACTGAGTACTGTCAGACTATTGTAGGTAGGGAACCACTGTGTTATACTGAGTACTGTCAGACTATTGTAGGTAGGGAACCACTGTGTTATACTGAGTACTGTCAGACTATTGTAGGTAGGGAACCACTGTGTTATACTGAGTACTGTCAGACTATTGTAGGTAGGGAACCACTGTGTTATACTGAGTACTGTCAGACTATTGTAGGTAGGGAACCACTGTGTTATACTGAGTACTGTCAGACTATTGTAGGTAGGGAACCACTGTGTTATACTGAGTGCTGCTTGACTGTATTTAAAGACCTGTACTGTATGCTTTATCAATAGGTAAGTTATGCTAAAACAGCTGCAGTACAGAGGACCCTTAGGCCTACAGCCCCATTTCATTTCAATAATTTAGCTTCTCAAAGACGCCCTCTGGTGGTCAAACTAGCATTAACGAGCATAAATGGCAACAATGGCTGACAGTTAAGTAATGTGCCGTAGAATTCTGCGTGAGCCCGCAGTCTGTGCTGCATTACCAAGCAACTTTTAAAAGGAAGAACCACTGTATGTGAAACACCAGTGAAATATATATTTCTTCCTGCAGATAGACTGGATCAGTCTGACTTTACATACATCAGAAACCAACCAAAACAAGGTTAGTAATACGTTATCTATTAACAAGGTAATATGATATTTATGAAAGTTAATACATTGTTCATCAGATTGTTTAATACAACCTCAGCTGAATGGTAGAAGATTGTTTAGAGGTCGATATATCCTTCTGTCTCAGTCAAAGCCAAGAACATTTTCTCCCTGACAGCTGTAGATAAGTAGGCCAGAACACTAAAAGGGAACTCTATACATAGTCAAACTCTTTACTTTTCTTCCTAATGTTTCACTTTTTGCTTACCTTTCATTTTCCCTGGACCATGCAGACTCCTCCGAGTGGTCGGGTAGACTGTTTGGAGTGTTAATCCGACTGGATAAATTAAAAAAAACATATAAAACCAATGTTGCGCCCATGACAAGGGAGATAATATTTTATTAATTTGTTGAACAGGCACATATTGCAGCACCAAGCTGAACTGCTAGGAGAGTCAAGGAAGTTTCATAGCTACATTTCTAATGTACAGTACATGGATTTTCATATACAGTGTACCGAAACCTTTACATTCAGTGTTCATATGTTTCTCTCTCAGAGCATAAGCCCCCGCCAGCGCCCGGCAGTCCATCATCTCAGAGAAGAGTGACGCTACACCCCCCTACCACTCCTCCCCTCGCCCCTCTCTCTCTCACTCATCGCCCCGCCCCTCCTTCTACGCCTCCCAGAATGCTTTGGGGCGTGGCGGTGACGGGGAGTTGCTGTCCTTCAGTCTGGACGACACCTTCAGAGAGATGAATGAGTTCCAGGAAGACCCACCCCTTTTCATGGAGGAGGGGAGCTGGGAGGGG
>NC_088220.1:13770789-13980789 GCF_036934945.1 Oncorhynchus masou masou | reverse complement strand
CAGCACACCTTGCAGCCACTACTGCAGTCTCTACAGGTAACTACAGTCAGTCTCTACGGGTAACTACAGTCTGTCTCTACGGGTAACTACAGTTAGTCTCTACGGGTAACTACAGTCAGTCTCTACAGGTAACTACAGTCAGTCTCTACGGGTAACTACAGTCAGTCTCTACGGGTAACTACAGTCAGTCTCTGCAGGTAACTACAGTCAGTCTCTACAGGTAACTACAGTCAGTCTCTACAGGTAACTACAGTCAGTCTCTACGGGTAACTACAGTCAGTCTCTACAGGTCTCTACAGGTAACTACAGTCAGTCTCTACGGGTAACTACAGTCAGTCTCTACGGGTAACTACAGTCAGTCTCTACGGGTAACTACAGTCAGTCTCTACAGGTAACTACAGTCAGTCTCTACGGGTAACTACAGTCAGTCTCTACAGGTAACTACAGTCAGTCTCTACAGGTAACTACAGTCAGTCTCTACAGGTAACTACAGTCAGTCGGGTAACTACAGTCAGTCTCTACAGGTAACTACAGTCAGTCTCTACGGGTAACTACAGTCAGGGTAACTACAGTCAGTCTCTACGGGTAACTACAGTCAGTCTCTACAGGTAACTACAGTCAGTCTCTAAAGGTAACTACAGTCAGTCTCTACAGGTAACTACAGTCAGTCTCTACAGCTAACTACAGTCAGTCTCTACGGGTAACTACAGTCAGTCTCTACAGGTAACTACAGTCAGTCTCTACAGGTAACTACAGTCAGTCTCTACAGGTAACTACAGTCAGTCTCTACAGGTAACTACAGTCAGTCTCTATGGGTAACTACAGTCTCTACAGGTAACTACTGTCAGTCTCTCAGGTGACTACAGTGTCTACGGGTAACTACAGTCAGTCTCTACAGGTAACTCTCAGTCTCTACAGGTGACTGGGTAACTACAGTCAGTCTCTACAGGTAACTACAGTCTCTACATAGTCTCTACAGGTAACAGTCTAACTACAGTCAGATAACTACAGTACGGGTAACTAGTCAGTCTCTACAGGTAACTACAGCAGTCTCTACAGTCAGTCTCTACAGGTAACTACAGTCAGTCTCTACAACTAGTCAGTCTCTCTCTACATCAGTCTCTACAGGTAACTAACTACAGTCTCTACATACACAGTAACTAACTACAGTCAGTCTCTACAGGTAACTACAGTCTCTACAGGTAACTACAGTCTCTACAGGTAACTACAGTGTCTAGTCTCAGGTAACTACAGTCTCCACAGGTAACTACAGTCAGTCTGTCTACAGGTAACTACAGTGTCTCTACAGGTAACTACAGTCTACAGTAACTACTCTACAGGTAACTACAGTCTCTACATGTAACTACAGTCTCTACATGTAACTACAATCTCTACAGGTAACTACAGTCTCTGCAGGTAACCAAAGTCTCTACAGGTAAATACAGTCTCTACAGGTAACTACAGTCTCTACAGGTAACTGTAGTCTCTACAGGTAAATACAGTCAATACAGGTAACTACAGTCTCTACAGGTAAATACAGTCAATACAGGTAACTACAGTCTCTACAGGTAACTGCAGTCTCAACAGTCTCTACAGGTAACTACAGTCTCTACATGTAACTACAGTCTCTACATGTAACTACAGTCTCTACAGGTAACCACAGTCTCTGCAGGTAACCAAATTCTCTACAGGTAAATACAGTCTCTACAGGTAAGTACAGTATCTACAGGTAACTACAGTCTCTACAGGTCAATACAGTCTCTACAGCTAACTGCAGTCTCTACAGGTAACTACAGTCTCTACAGTCTCAGGTAACCAAATGTTAATTAATTTACAGTCTCTACATGTAACTACAGTCTCTACATGTAACTTACAATTAACCAAATTCTCTACAAGTATCTACAGCTAACTTAACTACAAAAAAATATTTCACCTTTATTTAACCAGGTAGGCTAGTTGAGAACAAGTTCTCATTTACAACTGCGACCTGGCCAAGATAAAGCATAGCAGTGTAAACAGACAACACAGAGTTACACATGGAGTAAACAATAAACAAGTCAATAACACAGTAGAAAGAAAAGGGAGTCTATATACATTGTGTGCAAAAGGCATGAGGAGGTAGGCGAATAATTACAGTTTTGCAGATTAACACTGGAGTGATCAATGATCAGATGGTCATGTACAGGTAGAGATACTGGTGTGCAAAAGAGCAGAAAAGTAAATAAATAAAAACAGTATGGGGATGAGGTAGGTAAAAATGGGTGGGCTATTTACTGATAGACTATGTACAGCTGCAGCGATCGGTTAGCTGCTCAGATAGCAGATGTTTGAAGTTGGTGAGGGAGATAAAAGTCTCCAACTTCAGCGATTTTTGCAATTCGTTCCAGTCACAGGCAGCAGAGAACTGGAACGAAAGGCGGCCAAATGAGGTGTTGGCTTTAGGGATGATCAGTGAGATACACCTGCTGGAGCGCGTGCTACAGGTGGGTGTTGCCATCGTGACCAGTGAACTGAGATAAGGCGGAGCTTTACATAGCATGGACTTGTAGATGACCTGGAGCCAGTGGGTCTGGCGACGAATATGTAGCGAGGGCCAGCCGACTAGAGCATACAGGTCGCAGTGGTGGGTGGTATAAGGTGCTTTAGTGACAAAACGGATGGCACTGTGATAAACTGCATCCAGTTTGCTGAGTAGAGTGTTGGAAGCAATTTTGTAGATGACATCGCCGAAGTCGAGGATCGGTAGAATGAGGCTTTGTTGCAGAATAGAAAGCCGACTCTAGATTTGATTTTCAATTGGAGATGTTTGATATGAGTCTGGAAGGAGAGTTTACAGTCTAGCCAGACACCTAGGTACTTATAGATGTCCACATATTTAAGGTCGGAACCATCCAGGGTGGTGATGCTAGTCAGGCGTGCGGGTGCCGGCAGCGAACGGTTGAAAAGCATGCATTTGTTTTTACTAGCGTTTAAGAGCAGTTGGAGGCCACGGAAGGAGTGTTGCATGGCATTGAAGCTCGTTTGGAGGTTAGATAGCACAGTGTCCAAGGACGGGCCGGAAGTCTATAGAATGGCGTCGTCTGCATAGAGGTGGATCAGGGAATCGCCCACAGTTTTATTAAACATGGATCGCAACAGACACGCCGCATTTTGGTCCGACTCTCTTTCACCTACAGAAAACCATTAGAAGTCTCTACAGGTAAATGCACTCTCTACAGGTAACTACAGTCTCTACAGGTAATTACAGTCTCTACAGGTAACTGCAGTGTCTACAGGTAACTGCGATCTTTACAGGTAACTGCAATCTTTACAGGTAACTGCGATCTTTACAGGTAACTACGGTCTCTACAGGTAACTACGGTCTCTACAGGTAACTACGGTCTCTACAGGTAACTACAGTCTCTACAGGTAACTGCGATCTTTACAGGTAACTGCAATCTTTACAGGTAACTGCGATCTTTACAGGTAACTACGGTCTCTACAGGTAACTACGGTCTCTACAGGTAACTACGGTCTCTACAGGTAACTACGGTCTCTACAGGTAACTACGGTCTCTACAGGTAACTGCGATCTTTACAGGTAACTACGGTCTCTACAGGTAACTACGGTCTCTACAGGTAATTGCGATCTTTACAGGTAACTACGATCTTTACAGGTAACTACGGTCTCTACAGGTAACTACAGTCTCTACAGGTAACTACGGTCTCTACAGGTAACTACGGTCTCTACAGGTAACCACGGTCTCTACAGGTAACTACAGTCTCTACAGGTAACTACGGTCTCTACAGGTAACTACGGTCTCTACAGGTAAATACAGTCTCTACAGGTAACTGCGATCTTTACAGGTAACTACGATCTTTACAGGTAACTACGGTCTCTACAGGTAACTACGGTCTCTACAGGTAACTACGGTCTCTACAGGTAACTACAGTCTCTACAGGTAACTACTGTCTCTACAGGTAACTACGGTCTCTACAGGTAACTACAGTCTCTACAGGTAACTACGGTCTCTACAGGTAACTACGGTCTCTACAGGTAACTACGGTCTCTACAGGTAACTATGGTCTCTACAGGTAACTACGGTCTCTACAGGTAACTACAGTCTCTACAGGTAACTACAGTCTCTACAGGTAACTACAGTCTCTACAGGTAACTACAGTCTCTACAGGTAACTACAGTCTCTACAGGTAACTACGGTCTCTACAGGTAACTACGGTCTCTACAGGTAACTGCGATCTTTACAGGTAACTGCGATCTTTACAGGTAACTGCGATCTTTACAGGTAACTACAGTCTCTACAGGTAACTACGGTCTCTACAGGTAACTACGGTCTCTACAGGTAACTATTAACGGTCTCTACAGGTAACTACAGTCTCTAAACAGGTAACTACAGTCTCTACAGGTAACTACAGTCTCTGAAAGTAACTGGTCAGATGTAAGGAACAAGGTACAGTCTCTACAGGTAACTACTGTCTCTACAGGTATGTTACAGTAGTCTCTACAGGTAACTACGGTCTCTACAGGTAACTACGGTCTCTACAGGTAACTACGGTCTCTACAGGTACGGTCCTACAGGATCTGTGTCTACAGGTAACTACGGTCTCTACAGGTAACTCCACGGTCTCTACAGGTAACTACGGTCGCCTGCAGGTAACTATTAAAGGTAACTAACTACATTACAGATATCTCTAAACTATTGTGAGTATTATTACCATAGTCAACATTGACCCCTAGTCCCTATTCACTGCACACTTGTTTAGCTCTGAAAGAACTGTTAGATGTTGAGGAACAAGGTAAGCTGCTGTCTTGCCACCTGCTCATGTTATCAGTAGTCTTTAACAGGACTTGTAAAGATCTTGTTATCAATGAATCATCCATGGTTGTACCTCTATCTCCTCTCCTTTCTTTCAGGGTACAGATAGCCCGACCCAGTAACCTGCTGGTTGAGACTGGTCCACAACCTGCTGGCTCTGTGTCTGCTGGCGACAGGGTCTGCATCGCACAGGCCGGTTGTAACCTCCACCACGCCCTCACCATCTCCAGGGAGAGTGGCAACCAGAGGAACCAGGCCCTGGTCTGTATCCTCGCCAACCTGGGCTGCCTGGCACATGGTTGTAACCTGTGTGGGGCACCCACACTGGCAGAGACGATTCCTATTCAGGTCAGCAAGGTGGGACTGGTCTGTATCTCGGATGGGGCAGTGGGGCAGTTGTGTGTGTGACTGTGTGTGTGTGTACATGTGTTGTGTGTGTGTGAACAGTAGGTGGATGCTTACATCCGTGAGTGTTACGTTTTAAATATTATTAATCCTTTACAGTTCATGTTAGAATGTTAGTGTCTGTCTGTTCATGTTAGAATGTTAGTGTCTGTCTGTATCTGGTTGTAACCTGCTGGTTGAGACTGGTCTGAGACTGGTCTGTATATCTACATGGTTGTAACCTGCTGAGTGAGACTGGTCTGTATCTACATGGTTGTAACCTGCTGGTTGAGACTGGTCTGTATATCTACATGGTTGTAACCTGCTGAGTGAGACTGGTCTGTATCTACATGGTTGTAACCTGCTGGTTGAGACTGGTCTGTATCTACATGGTTGTAACCTGCTGGTTGAGACTGGTCTGTATATCTACATGGTTGTAACCTGCTGAGTGAGACTGGTCTGTATCTCTACATGGTTGTAACCTGCTGAGTGAGACTGGTCTGTATATCTACATGGTTGTAACCTGCTGGTTGAGACTGGTTTGTATATCTACATGGTTGTAACCTGCTGAGTGAGACTGTTCTGTATCTCTACACGGTTGTAAACCGTTGAATGAGTGGAACTGTTTCCTACTGTATGTCCCTCAGGTCTCTGTGGTTGTTCCTGGAGATCTGGGAGAGTCCCGTTGACGAGGAGCACGTCCAGACATACCTATGGCTGGGGCGGAGCTACAAGGACAGGGGGAGGAGCCAGGACGTCAGGCTGTGTTTTGAGATGGGCCTCCTCATATCCCTCCAGGCCAGGAACCTCCATAGTGAGTTACCTTAAACCTAACCCTACAGGCCAGGAACCTCCATAGTGAATTACCTTAACCCTAACCCTCCAGGCCAGGAACCTCCATAGTGAGTTACCCTTAACATAGTGAGTTACCTAACCCTCCAGGCCAGGAACCTCCATAGTGAGTTACCTTAAACCTAACCCTACAGGCCAGGAACCTCCATAGTGAATTACCTTAACCCTAACCCTCCAGGCCAGGAACCTCCATAGTGAGTTACCTTAACCCTAACCCTACAGGCCAGGAACCTCTATAGTGAGTTACCTTAACCCTAACCCTCCAGGCCAGGAACCTCCATAGTGAGTTACCTTAACCCTAACCCTCCAGGCCAGTAACCTCCATAGTGAGTTACCTTAACCCTAACCCTCCAGGCCAGGAACCTCCATAGTGAGTTACCTTAACCCTAACCCTCCAGGCCAGGAACCTCCATAGTGAGTTACCTTAAACCTAACCCTACAGGCCAGGAACCTCCATAGTGAATTACCTTAACCCTAACCCTCCAGGCCAGGAACCTCCATAGTGAGTTACCTTAACCCTAACCCTCCAGGCCAGGAACCTCCATAGTGAATTACCTTAACCCCACCCCTCCAGGCCAGGAACCTCCATAGTGAGTTACCTTAACCCTAACCCTCCAGGCCAGGAACCTCTATAGTGAGTTACCTTAACCCTAACCCTCCAGGCCAGGAACCTCCATAGTGAGTTACCTTAACCCTAACCCTCCAGGCCAGGAACCTCCAGGCCAGGAACCTCCAGTGAGTTACCTTAACCCTAACCCTCCAGGCCAGGAACCTCCATAGTGAGTTACCTTAACCCTAACCCTCCAGACCAGGAACCTCCATAGTGAGTTACCTTAACCCTAACCCTCCAGGCCAGGAACCTCCATAGTGAGTTACCTTAACCCTAACCCTCCAGGCCAGGAACCTCCATAGTGAGTTACCTTAACCCTAACCCTCCAGGCCAGGAACCTCCATAGTGAGTTACCTTAACCCTAACCCTCCAGGCCAGGAACCTCCATAGTGAGTTACCTTAACCCTAACCCTCCAGGCCAGGAACCTCCATAGTGAGTTACCTTAACCCTAACCCTCCAGGCCAGTAACCTCCATAGTGAGTTACCTTAACCCTAACCCTCCAGGCCAGGAACCTCCATAGTGAGTTACCTTAACCCTAACCCTCCAGGCCAGGAACCTCCATAGTGAGTTACCTTAACCCTAACCCTCCAGGCCAGGAACCTCTATAGTGAGTTACCTTAACCCTAACCCTCCAGGCCAGGAACCTCCATAGTGAGTTACCTTAACCCTAACCCTACAGGCCAGGAACCTCCATAGTGAGTTACCTTAACCCTAACCCTCCAGGCCAGGAACCTCTATAGTGAGTTACCTTAACCCTAACCCTCCAGGCCAGGAACCTCCATAGTGAGTTACCTTAACCCTAACCCTCCAGGCCAGGAACCTCCATAGTGAGTTACCTTAACCCTAACCCTCCAGGCCAGGAACCTCTATAGTGAGTTACCTTAACCCTAACCCTCCAGGCCAGGAACCTCCATAGTGAGTTACCTTAACCCTAACCCTCCAGGCCAGGAACCTCCATAGTGAGTTACCTTAACCCTAACCCTCCAGGCCAGGAACCTCCATAGTGAGTTACCTTAACCCTAACCCTCCAGACCAGGAACCTCCATAGTGAGTTACCTTAACCCTAACCCTACAGGCCAGGAACCTCTATAGTGAGTTACCTTAACCCTAACCCTCCAGGCCAGGAACCTCCATAGTGAGTTACCTTAACCCTAACCCTCCAGACCAGGAACCTCCATAGTGAGTTACCTTAACCCTAACCCTCCAGGCCAGGAACCTCTATAGTGAGTTACCTTAACCCTAACCCTCCAGGCCAGGAACCTCCATAGTGAGTTACCTTAACCCTAACCCTCCAGGCCAGGAACCTCCATAGTGAGTTACCTTAACCCTAACCCTCCAGGCCAGGAACCTCCATAGTGAGTTACCTTAACCCTAACCCTACAGGCCAGGAACCTCCATAGTGAGTTACCTTAACCCTAACCCTCCAGGCCAGGAACCTCCATAGTGAGTTACCTTAACCCTAACCCTCCAGGCCATGAACCTCTATAGTGCGTTACCTTAACCCTAACCCTCCAGGCCAGGAACTGACACATTTAATAATACTGTCAAAACTAACCCTAATCCAAAACCTAACATTAACGCTAGTTCAACCAAACTATGAAAGACAACAACCAATGACGATTATTGCATGTTAATCAGGAAAAGTAGCCACTATCAGTCCTCTGTGTCCTCTCTCTCTAGGTCAGATGGTGGTGGCTAAAGTCCTGAGTCGTCACTATGCCAGGACGTGCTGCTGTATGGACAGAGTATCCTCTACTATGAGCACTGTGTGTCTGTGTCCAGGGACCTGAAGGACAAGAGACTAGAGGGAGAATATCTAGAGATCCTCAGTAGCCTCTACCTCTCCATCAATACTGAGAAGTAGGATTGCATGTTAATCAAAAGTAGCCACAAGTCCTCTGTCCTCTCTCTCTCTAGGTCAGATGGTGGTGGCTTATATGTCTGTCTGTCTCTACCTCTCCCTCAATACTGAGAAGTAGGTTTATATATCTGTCTGTCTCTACCTCTCCCTCAATACTGAGAAGTAGGTTTATATATCTGTCTGTCTCTACCTCTCCCTCAATACTGAGAAGTAGGTTAATATATCTGTCTGTCTGTCTCTACCTCTCCCTCAATACTGAGAAGTAGGTTTATATATCTGTCTGTCTCTACCTCTCCCTCAATACTGAGAAGTAGGTTAATATATCTGTCTGTCTGTCTCTACCTCTCCCTCAGTACTGAGAAGTAGGTTAATATATCTGTCTGTCTGTCTCTACCTCTCCCTCAATACTGAGAAGTAGGTTTATATATCTGTCTGTCTGTCTCTACCTCTCCCTCAATACTGAGAAGTAGGTTTATATATCTGTCTGTCTGTCTCTACCTCTCCCTCAATACTGAGAAGTAGGTTTATATATCTGTCTGTCTGTCTCTACCTCTCCCTCAATACTGAGAAGTAGGTTTATATATCTGTCTGTCTCTACCTCTCCCTCAATACTGAGAAGTAGGTTTATATATCTGTCTGTCTCTACCTCTCCCTCAATACTGAGAAGTAGGTTTATATATCTGTCTGTCTCTACCTCTCCCTCAATACTGAGAAGTAGGTTTATATATCTGTCTGTCTGTCTCTACCTCTCCCTCAATACTGAGAAGTAGGTTTATATATCTGTCTGTCTCTACCTCTCCCTCAGTACTGAGAAATAGGTTTATATATCTGTCTGTCTCTACCTCTCCCTCAATACTGAGAAGTAGGTTTATATATCTGTCTGTCTGTCTCTACCTCTCCCTCAGTACTGAGAAGTAGGTTTATATATCTGTCTGTCTGTCTCTACCTCTCCCTCAATACTGAGAAGTAGGTTTATATATCTGTCTGTCTGTCTCTACCTCTCCCTCAGTACTGAGAAGTAGGTTTATATATCTGTCTGTCTGTCTCTACCTCTCCCTCAATACTGAGAAGTAGGTTTATATATCTGTCTGTCTCTACCTCTCCCTCAATACTGAGAAGTAGGTTTATATGTCTGTCTGTCTCTACCTCTCCCTCAATACTGAGAAGTAGGTTTATATATCTGTCTGTCTCTACCTCTCCCTCAATACTGAGAAGTAGGTTTATATACATTTACATTACATTTAAGTCATTTGGCAGACGCTCTTATCCAGAGCGACTACAAATTGGTGAATTCACCTTATGACATCCAGTGGAACAGCCACTTTACAATAGTGCATCTAAATCATTTAAGGGGGGGGGTGAGAAGGATTACTTTATCCTATCCTAGGTATTCCTTAAAGAGGTGGGGTTTCAGGTGTCTCCGGAAGGTGGTGATTGACTCCGCTGTCCTGGCGTCGTGAGGGAGTTTGTTCCACCATTGGGGGGCCAGAGCAGCGAACAGTTTTGACTGGGCTGAGCGGGAACTGTACTTCCTCAGTGGTAGGGAGGCGAGCAGGCCAGAGGTGGATGAACGCAGTGCCCTTGTTTGGGTGTAGGGCCTGATCAGAGCCTGGAGGTACTGCGGTGCCGTTCCCCTTACAGCTCCGTAGGCAAGCACCATGGTCTTGTAGCGGATGCGAGCTTCAACTGGAAGCCAGTGGAGAGAGTGGAGGAGCGGGGTGACGTGAGAGAACTTGGGAAGGTTGAACTTAGACGGGCTGCGGCATTCTGGATGAGTTGTAGGGGTTTAATGGCACAGGCAGGGAGCCCAGCCAACAGCGAGTTGCAGTAATCCAGACGGGAGATGACAAGTGCCTGGATTAGGACCTGCGCCGCTTCCTGTGTGAGGCAGGGTCGTACTCTGCGGATGTTGTAGAGCATGAACCTACAGGAACGGGCCACCGCCTTGATGTTAGTTGAGAACGACAGGGTGTTGTCCAGGATCACGCCAAGGTTCTTAGCGCTCTGGGAGGAGGACACAATGGAGTTGTCAACCGTGATGGCGAGATCATGGAACGGGCAGTCCTTCCCCGGGAGGAAGAGCAGCTCCGTCTTGCCGAGGTTCAGCTTGAGGTGGTGATCCGTCATCCACACTGATATGTCTGCCAGACATGCAGAGATGCGATTCGCCACCTGGTCATCAGAAGGGGAAAGGAGAAGATTAATTGTGTGTCGTCTGCATAGCAATGAAAGGAGAGACCATGTGAGGTTATGACAGAGCCAAGTGACTTGGTGTATAGCGAGAATAGGAGAGGGCCTAGAACAGAGCCCTGGGGGACACCAGTGGTGAGAGCGCGTGGTGAGGAGACAGATTCTCGCCACGCCACCTGGTAGGAGCGACCTGTCAGGTAGGACGCAATCCAAGCGTGGGCCGCGCGGAGATGCCCAACTCGGAGAGGGTGGAGAGGAGGATCTGATGGTTCACAGTATCGAAGGCAGCTGATAGGTCTAGAAGGATGAGAGCAGAGGAGAGAGAGTTAGCTTTAGCAGTGCGGAGCGCTCTGTGATACAGAGAAGAGCAGTCTCAGTTGAATGACTAGTCTTGAAACCTGACTGATTTGGATCAAGAAGGTCATTCTGAGAGAGATAGCGGGAGAGCTGGCCAAGGACGGCACGTTCAAGAGTTTTGGAGAGAAAAGAAAGAAGGGATACTGGTCTGTAGTTGTTGACATCGGAGGGATCGAGTGTAGGTTTTTTCAGAAGGGGTGCAACTCTCGCTCTCTTTAAGACGGCAGGGACGTAGCCAGCGGTCAGGGAAGAGTTGATGAGCGAGGTGAGGTAAGGGAGAAGGTCTCCGGAAATGGTCTGGAGAAGAGAGGAGGGGATAGGGTCAAGCGGGCAGGTTGTTGGGCGGCCGGCCGTCACAAGAAGCGAGATTTCATCTGGAGAGAGAGGGGAGAAAGAGGTCAGAGCACAGGGTAGGGCAGTGTGAGCAGAACCAGCGGTGTCGTTTGACTTAGCAAACGAGGATCGGACGTCGTCGACCTTCTTTTCAAAATGGTTGACGAAGTCATCTGCAGAGAGGGAGGAGGGGGGGGGAGGGGGATGAGGATTCAGGAGGGAGGAGAAGGTGGCAAAGAGCTTCCTAGGGTTAGAGGCAGATGCTTGGAATTTAGAGTGGTAGAAAGTGGCTTTAGCAGCAGAGACAGAGGAGGAAAATGTAGAGAGGAGGGAGTGAAAGGATGCCAGGTCCGCAGGGAGGCGAGTTTTCCTCCATTTCCGCTCGGCTGCCCGGAGCCCTGTTCTGTGAGCTCGCAATGAGTCGTCGAGCCACGGAGCGGGAGGGGAGGACCGAGCCGGCCTGGAGGATAGGGGACATAGAGAGTCAAAGGATGCAGAAAGGGAAGAGAGGAGGGTTGAGGAGGCAGAATCAGGAGATAGGTTGGAGAAGGTTTGAGCAGAGGGAAGAGATGATAGGATGGAAGAGGAGAGAGTAGCGGGGGAGAGAGAGCGAAGGTTGGGACGGCGCAATACCATCCGAGTAGGGGCAGTGTGGGAAGTGTTGAATGAGAGCGAGAGGGAAAAGGATACAAGGTAGTGGTCGGAGACTTGGAGGGGAGTTGCAATGAGGTTAGTGGAAGAACAGCATCTAGTAAAGATGAGGT
Source organism: Oncorhynchus masou masou (assembly GCF_036934945.1). NCBI lineage: Eukaryota > Metazoa > Chordata > Actinopteri > Salmoniformes > Salmonidae > Oncorhynchus > Oncorhynchus masou. The sequence goes on along the minus strand of NC_088220.1, from coordinate 13,968,623 downwards.
CGAGCGTATTGCCTGCCTTGTGAGTAGGGGGGGAAGGTGAGAGAGTGAGGTCAAAAGAGGAGAGGAGTGGAAAGAAGGAGGCAGAGAGGAATGAGTCAAAGGTAGACGTGGGGAGGTTTAAGTCGCCCAGGACTGTGAGAGGTGAGCCGTCCTCAGGAAAGGAGCTTATCAAGGCATCAAGTTCATTGATGAACTCTCCGAGGGAACCTGGAGGGCGATAAATGATAAGGATGTTAAGCTTGAAAGGGCTGGTAACTGTGACAGCATGGAATTCAAAGGAGGCGATAGACAGATGGGTAAGGGGAGAAAGAGAGAATGACCACTTGGGAGAGATGAGGATCCCGGTGCCACCACCCCGCTGACCAGAAGCTCTCGGGGTGTGCGAGAACACGTGGGCGGACGAAGAGAGAGCAGTAGGAGTAGCAGTGTTATCTGTGGTGATCCATGTTTCCGTCAGTGCCAAGAAGTCGAGGGACTGGAGGGAGGCATAGGCTGAGATGAACTCTGCCTTGTTGGCCGCAGATCGGCAGTTCCAGAGACCTGGAACTCCACGTGGGTCGTGCGTGCTGGGACCACCAGATTAGGGTGGCCGTGGCCACGCGGTGTGGAGCGTTTGTGTTGTCTGTGCAGAGAGGAGAGAACAGGGATAGATAGACACATAGTTGACAGGCTACAGAAGAGGCTACGCTAATGCAAAGGAGATTGGAATGACAAGTGGACTACACGTCTCGAATGTTCAGAAAGTTAAGCTTACGTAGCAAGAATCTTATTGACTAAAATGATTGAAATGATACAGTACTGCTGGAGTAGGCTAACTGGCAGTGGCTGCGTTGTTGACTTTGTAGGCTAGCTGGCAGTGGCTGCGTTGTTGACACTACACTAATCAAGTCGTTCCGTCGAGTGTATAGTTTCTACAGTGCTGCTATTCGGGGGCTAGCTGGCTAGCTAGCAGTGTTGATTACGTTACGTTACGTTAAAAGAACGACAATAGCTGGCTAGCTAACCTATAAAATCGTTCTAGACTACACAATTGTCTTAGATACAAAGACGGCTATGTAGCTAGCTAGCTACGATCAAACAAATCAAACCGTTGTACTGTAATGAAGTGAAATGAAAATGTGATACTACCTGTGGAGCGAAGCGGAATGTTGACCGGGTTGTTGAAGTTCTATTCGGTAGACGTTGGCTAGCTGTTGGCTAGCTAGCTAGCAGTATCTCCTACGTTAAGGACGACAAATAGCTGGCTAGCTAACCTCGGTAAATTAAGATAATCACTCTAAGTCTACACACTCTAAACTACACAATTATCTTGGATACGAAGACAGCAAAGACAGCTATGTAGCTAGCTAACACTACACTAATCAAGTCGTTCAGTTGAGTGTAATAGTTTCTACAGTGCTGGTATTCGGTGGACGTTAGCTAGCTGCTGGGCAGATAGCAGTGTAGACTACGTTAGGACGACGAAATACGATAATTACGCAATTATCTTTGATACAAAGACGGCTATGTAGCTAGCTAAGAAGAAATTGCTAAGATTAGACAAATCAAACCGTTGTACTATAATGAAATGTAATGAAAAGTTATACTACCTGCGGACCGAAGTGTAGATGCGACCGCTCGCTCCAACCCGGAACCGGAAACATATCTGTCTGTCTCTACCTCTCCCTCAATACTGAGAAGTAGGTTTATATATCTGTCTGTCTCTACCTCTCCCTCAATACTGAGAAGTAGGTTTATATATCTGTCTGTCTCTACCTCTCCCTCAATACTGAGAAGTAGGTTTATATATCTGTCTGTCTCTACCTCTCCCTCAATACTGAGAAGTAGGTTTATATATCTGTCTCAATTCTGATCTCTTTGTCTTTCACGCTGTGTCTCTATCTCCCTCTCTCCCTATCAACACTGCAAAATAACTTATTTGGAGTGAATTACTGTTTTGCTATTCTCAGGTCTTCGAGGAAGTCACTGGCCTACACTAAGCAGTGTCTGAGGATTAATAAAGTTATTCATTTCAAACAGATCATCAAGGAAGTCACTGGCCTACACTAAGCAGTGTCTGAGGATTAATAAAGTTATTCATTTCAAACAGATCATCAAGGAAGTCACTGGCCTACACTAAGCAGTGTCTGAGGATTAATAAAGTTATTCATTTCAAACAGATCATCAAGGAAGTCTCTGGACTACTGTAAGCAGTGTCTGAGGATTAATAAAGTTATTAATTTCAAACAGATCATCAAGGAAGTCTCTGGATTACAGTAAGCAGAGTCTGCGTATCTCCATTGACTTGGGGAAGAGAGAGGAAGAGTCAGAGACCTGGCTTCAGGTGGGACGCATCTACTACCTCATCCATGAAGATGAACTGGCGGACATGTACCTACAGGTGAGTCCAGAGAGAAAGGGGGAATAGAGAAAGGGGGAATAGAGAAAGGGAGAAGAGAGAAAGGGGGAAGAGAGAAAGGGGGAAGAGAGAAAGGGGGAAGAGAGAAAGGGGGAAGAGAGAACAGGGGAAGAGAAAGATCTATTACCTCATCCACAAAGATTAACTGGTTGACCTGTACCACCATGAGAGAGGGGGAGGGACGGAGGAGAAGAAGTAGAGAAGGCAAAGAGGAGAGTGAAAGATAGAAGAGGAGAGAAAGAGGGAAGTAAATTAGTCTCTCTATGTGTGTCTGCATGAACATGAACATTATGGACTCTTATCAGTCAACAACCACAGTGATAACAATCTTCTCCCCATACCTGACCTATAATCACACTGGATCATATCATCTTCATAGCACGTTTTATCATATGATGTCACAATATCTGTCTCTCTATAAACCTTGTTTACCACATCCTGCGTTGCATGATCCAAATGCCAAACAAGAATGTAAGAGTTTAATGAAGTATATTGCTCATGTTATAGTACTGGTACTTTGGCATTTTCCAAAATGTAAATACCATACGAGATGTTCCCTCAGAGCACTGGATTAACATGGTGGTGTATTGATTGATTCTGAATGACTTGCAGGCAGCGGTGAAGACAGCCCTGAGGATGAATGACCCTCGCTTCGCCATGAGTATCTACGAGGAGGCAGGAGACGTCTTCTTCAAAGGCCACAGGAACAGACTGGCGTCACTGCCCTTCTACAGGGTGTGGATGAGGGGATGCTATTGAATTGAACTTTATTGATCACCAGAGGAGGACATTAGGTTGTGGAGGGTCCATCTCCTCCATGAGATTACAGATAGTTAGGACTTATTGGTAACATGTATTTCAAAGTTACTGTATAATAGTTTCAATTCAATTGGAAAATGAGTGACACATAAGATTTTAATTGGACTAGTGTGCCATTTTACACACATTTATAACAGGCGTTATACCATGGCCTGAGCCTGTTAAAAGCAACACATTATAACAGGCGTTATACCATGGCCTGAGCCTGTTAAAAGCAACACATTATAACAGGCTTTATACCATGGCCTGAGCCTGTTAAAAGCAACACATTATAACAGGCTTTATACCATGGCCTGAGCCTGTTAAAAGCAACACATTATAACAGGCTTTATACCATGGCCTGAGCCTGTTAAAAGCAACACATTATAACAGGCTTTATACCATGGCCTGAGCCTGTTAAAAGCAACACATTATAACAGGCTTTATACCATGGCCTGAGCCTGTTAAAAGCAACACATTATAACAGGCTTTATACCATGGCCTGAACCTGTTAAAAGCAACACATTATAACAGGCTTTATAACATGGCCTGAGCCTGTTAAAAGCAACACATTATAACAGGCTTTATACCATGGCCTGAGCCTGTTAAAAGCAACACATTATAACAGGCTTTATACCATGGCCTGAGCCTGTTAAAAGCAACACATTATAACAGGCTTTATACCATGGCCTGAGCCTGTTAAAAGCAACACATTATAACAGGCTTTATACCATGGCCTGAGCCTGTTAAAAGCAACACATTATAACAGGCTTTATACCATGGCCTGAGCCTGTTAAAAGCAACACATTATAACACCAGTGTTTCTCTGCTCTTGTTTTAGGACGGCAGTCTCCCGTTTGCTCGGAGCATCCATGACGTCCACTCAGAGTTCAGACTGCTGAGTAAACTGACTGAACTACTGATGACCCAGGAAGAGTATGAAGAGGCTCTACAGTACGCCATTCTGGCTGTACAGATCAGTTCCAAAACAGGTAATGTAGGGAAGGAGGGAGGGAGGGAGGGAGGTGGGGAAGGAGGGAGGGATGTAGAGAGGGAGGGGCACTTTTATTACCTGGACCGGGATTTGAAGCAGCAACCCTTCAGCTTCCAGCTACTGGTCTGCTTCCTATAACCAGGACTACCAATCGTGGTTTGAATCTGTTCATTCCATTCATGTAGATAACCATCCTGCGATGTTATTGTCCTCCAGGTGTGTGTGTGAACGAGCGCGCAGCGTACCACCGTCTGGCTACAGTGTACTACAGTCTGGAGCAGTATGAGATGACAGAGAACTACTACCTCAAGTCTCTGTCTCTCAGCCCTGCTGTACTGCAGCACCCCCTGGAGGCTAGATACTACACCAAGCTCTACTGCAGGCTGGGGGACCTGACCCTGCACAAACTAAAGGTAAAGGCTCTGGCTCTGGAGGGCAGAAGTACTGCTGATAGTCTTTACTATCGGTAGTTCATTCATCTGTATAGGCTTTCCAGTTTAATAGCACTACAGCATGTGAGAGAGAGGGGGACAGAGAGCGAGTAGAGAGAGATAGCAGTGGTGGAAAAAGTACCCAATTGTCATTCTTGAGTAAAAGATACCTTAACAGAAAATTAGTCAAGTAAAAGTGAAGTCACCCAGTAAAATACTACTTGAGTAAAATTCTAATGCTAAACACAACACACATTTCTTGTTTTTTTTTATTTACAGATAGTCAGGAGGGGCACACTACAACACTCAGACATCATTTACAAATTAAGCATTTATGTTTAGTGAGTCCTCCAGATCAGAGTCAGTAAGGATAAGCATATCAAGGCACAAGGCGAGACCACATGCAGACACAGGAGGCAGATGGTTGGAGTCTTACAATGTTTATTAATCCAAAGGGGTGGGCAAGAGAATGGTCGTGGACAGGCAAAAAGGTCAAAACCAGATCAGAGTCCAGGAGGTACAGAGTGGCAGACAGACTAGTGGTCACGGCAGGCAAAAAAGGTCAAAACCAGATCAGAGTCCAGGAGGACTAGAATAAGGAGAATGCAAAAACAGACAGACTAGTGGTCACGGCACAGAGACAGAATGGTCAGGCAGGCGGGTACAAAGTCCTGAAACAGACAAGGGTCAAAACCAGGAGGACTAGAATAAGGGAAAATGTATGGAGTAAAAAGTACCGATTTTCTTTAGGAATGGAGTGAAGTAAAAGTTGTCATAAATATAAATAGTAAAGTACAGAAAAACTAGTAGGACTTTAAAGTGTTTTTTACTTAAGTACTTTACACCACTGATAGATAGTAACAAACCCTTTAAAGCTATTAATGAATACATTACCTAAAAGGCCAATTATTCCCAACACCTCTGCCCTCCTCCTCTCCCCCCTCCCTCCATCTCCCCCACCCTCCTTCTCCCCAGGATGCCTATGACTCGGTGGGCTACTTCCAGCTGGCTCTAGCTGCTGCCCTGGAGGACCGTGGCAACCCGCAGGCGCTGTATGTGGTCTACATGAAGCTGGCAGAGATCCATGCCAACCATATGCCAGACCCACTGCTCTGCCAGGCTTACAGGGAAAGAGCACAGAGCCTGAGGAGGGAACTCTCTGGGCTGGAAGAGATGGATGGGAGGGAAGGAGAGACAGAGGAGTGGAGAGGAGAGATGGAGGGCAAAGGAGAGACAGAGGGAAGAGAAGAGACAGAGGGAAGAAAAGAGACGGAGGGCAGAGGAGAGATGGGGGGGAGAGGAGAGACAGAGACAGAGGGAAGAAAAGAGACAGAGGGAAGAAAAGAGACAGAGGGCAGAGGAGAGATGGAGGGGAGAGGAGAGACAGAGACAGAGGGAAGAGAAGAGACGGAGGAGAGAAGAGTAGTAACATGTGATACAGACCTGGAGATGAGAAACACAGTCATGGAGGAGACCGAGCCAGAGACTGGATGCAGTGAGCATACAGATACTATCCCCAAAGAGGCTATTGACATGGACAGTGCACAGAGCCTGAGTTTGGAGCCTGCTGGACTACAGGACATGGAGGGGAGAGACACAGAGGGACAACACACAAGACTTGGAGACATGGAGAGGGGAGACACAGAGGGACAACACACAGGACTTGGAGACACGGAGAGGGGAGAGACAGAGATAGGACACCCAGACACTGCAGAGAAACAGCATCCAGTTACCAAAAAGAGAGAAGCAGAGACTGAGACTGGATGTGGTGACTCTATCGTTGCAGAAGCAAATTTCAAAGATGCTAACTGTAAGGATAGCAGTCACACCAATGCAGATAGCCATGAAGCCGATTCTGATGTGTTTAAAATAGACAGAGACACTAGTAACTCAAATCCAGACAAGATCCTCCCATGGGCTACTCACATAGACCAAGACACTGACACTACAGACACAAGCCCTTGTCAAGCAGACGTTGAACACACACAGAATGACTATACAACAACAAGCAGTGCATTTGTAGACACTACAATAACAGAGGACACTGGCAGTATAGACAGAATACCTTGTGACTCTAACAACACTGAGACTATGCCAACAGAAATATGCATCAAACAATGCGACTCAACGGCCACAGACACAGATACAGACACACCCTACAAAGACAGCCTTACAGACAGCAGTCACACAGACACAGATACAGACATAGACTCTTCTCAAAGACAGACACAGAGGTAACCCACAAAGACAGCCCTGCAGACAGCAGTCACACAGACACAGATACAGACATAGACTCTTCTCAAAGACAGACACAGAGGTAACCCACAAAGACAGCCCTACAGACAGCAGTCACACAGACACAGATACAGACATAGACTCCTCTCAAAGACAGACACAGAGGTAACCCACAAAGACAGCCCTACAGACAGCAGTCACACAGACACAGAGGTAACCCACAAAGACAGCCCTACAGACAGCAGTCACACAGACACAGATACAGACATAGACTCTTCTCAAAGACAGACACAGAGGTAACCCACAAAGACAGCCCTACAGACAGCAGTCACACAGACACAGATACAGACATAGACTCCCTCAAAGACAGACACAGTCATACAAAGACAGCCCTACAGAAAGACAGACACAGAGGTAACCCACAAAGACAGCCCTACAGACAGCAGTCATACAGACACAGACTCCTCTCAAAGACAGACACAGAGGTAACTCACAAAGACAGACACAGAGGTAACCCACAAAGACAGCCCTGCAGACAGCAGTCACACAGACACAGAGGTAACCCACAAAGACAGCCCTACAGACAGCAGTCACACAGACACAGAGGTAACCCACAAAGACAGACACAGAGGTAACCCACAAAGACAGCCCTGCAGACACGGACATGTTGTTGATGTTGATTGTGCAAACAGTAACGTTAGAAAGACAGACAGACGCTGTTCAGCCACAGACTGAGCAGGATGATGATAGATCTGTTCACACCCTCACAGACACTCTCCATAAAGATAGTATCAGTCAGACATCACACAGACAAAGATGTCGGCCATCTTTACTATGGTCTACTGTAGCAATGACAGTGTGTTTTTTTAACATTAATATTATGTCTGTATGTAATTATGAATGCGTAACTTTTCTGTGGTTTACATACTCTGTATATTACAGAGGTTTATCAAGCTTTTGTAAATATGTAGTTTTTATAACTGAATTAAAGTTATGTATGACTTGAGCTTAGTGTTTGTTTTGTATGATTCAGTTGTAAGTATTTGGCAACGAACACTAACATACTGGACAAACTCAAAATAACAAACAGATCATTTCATCTATTCAATATTTTTAAATAGTTTGTTTTTCACTGGCCAATACATAGTACACTTTAGCATATCAGGCACCATATTGTCACAGAAATATTAAATGAATAAAGATATTAGGAAAATATCCTCCATTTTTTTATGGAACATTCCAAATACTGTTCGGTCACACCTGCTGGATAGTGCTCCTCTTATAAGTCCACAAACTATCCACGGTGGTGGAGAGTAGGCAGGCCGCGATCATTTGGACATTTTAAATCTAAAACCCAATGGATCATTTGCAACCAACAGGTGGACTTAACCCACAGCACTGGGATTCCTTAAAACAATACTACCGGGAGATTACATGCACCAGTGTGTTAAAACAATACAAACAGGAGATTACATGCACCAGTGTGTTAAAACAATACTAACGGGAGATTACATGCACCAGTGTGTTAAAACAATACTACCGGGAGATTACATGCACCAGTGTGTTAAAACAATACTACCGGGAGATTACATGCACCAGTGTGTTAAAACAATACTACCGGGAGATTACATGCACCAGTGTGTTAAAACAATACTAACGGGAGATTACATGCACCAGTGTGTTAAAACAATAGTGTGTTAAAACAATACTACCGGGAGATTACATGCACCAGTGTGTTAAAACAATATTAACGGGAGATTACATGCACCAGTTTTTTAAAACAATACTAACGGGAGATTACATGCACCAGTGTGTTAAAACAATACTAACGGGAGATTACATGCACCAGTGTGTTAAAACAATACTAACAGGAGATTACATGCACCAGTGTGTTAAAACAATACTAACAGGAGATTACATGCACAAGTGTGTTAAAACAAACTTGCTTGCTTCAAAAACACACAAGAATAAACCAGCAGATCAGTTGATCTCCAGTTGGTACTGTGTCAAACGAGTTAGAAACTGTACACACAGCTGGATCTAGGTTCTCTACGCCCGCCCCCAATGAAATCTTGACCTATCAGGAAAATGGAAATTAGCAAGGTTTGAAAGTAATAAAAAAGATTTATTGTAAGAATATAGACCCAGTGAATCGTAAGGAACTCGAGAACAGTAAACTTGGGTAGAGTAAAGTTCAGTACAGTACAGTAGACAAATTACACTATAATTTAATGTAAACATTTTAGATTAACAATCATAATTGGCTTGATTTTGTTACTATTTTAGATGTGGACAGTTCAGGAACACAATATTTTCCACTTGGACATTCTGTATTAGACTAGTTATTAATGGATGACTTACTGTATTAAACTAGTTATTAATGGATGACATACTGTATTAGACTAGTTTTAATGGATGACATACTGTATTAGACTAGTTATTAATGGATGACATACTCTATTAGACTAGTTATTAATGGATGACATACTGTATTATGACTAGTTAATAATGGATGACATACTGTATTAGACTAGTTTTAATGGATGACATACTGTATTATGACTAGTTAATAATGGATGACATACTGTATTAGACTAGTTATTAATGGATGACATACTGTATTAGACTAGTTATTAATGGATGACATACTGTATTATGACTAGTTAATAATGGATGACATACTGTATTAGACTAGTTATTAATGGATGACATACTGTATTAGACTAGTTATTAATGGATGACATACTGTATTATGACTAGTTAATAATGGATGACATACTGTATAACACTAGTTATTAATGGATGAAATACTGTATTACCACTAGTTATTAATGGATGACATACTGTATTACAACTAGTTATTGATGGATGACATGGATGACTGCCTTGCCTGGTTCACCAATTACTTTGCAGACAGAGTTCAGTGTCACCAATTACTTTGCAGACAGAGTTCAGTGTGTCAAATCGGAGGGCATGTTGTCCGGTCCTCTGGCAGTCTCTATGGGGGTGCCACAGGGTTCAATTCTCAGGCCGACTCTTTTCTCTGTATATATCAATGATGTTGCTCTTGCTGCGGGTGATTCCCTGATCCACCTCTACGCAGACGACACCATTCTATATACTTCCGGCCCGTCCTTGGACACTGTGCTATCTAACCTCCAAACGAGCTTCAATGCCATACAACACTCCTTCCATGGCCTCCAACTGCTCTTAAACGCTAGTAAAACCAAATGCATGCTTTTCAACCGATCGCTGCCTGCACCCGCATGCCCGACGAGCATCACCACCCTGGATGGTTCCGACCTTGAATATGTGGACACCTATAAGTACCTAGGTGTCTGGCTAGACTGTAAACTCTCCTTCCAAACTCATATCAAACATCTCCAATCGAAAATCAAATCAAGAGTCGGCTTTCTATTCCGCAACAAAGCCTCCTTCACTCACGCCGCCAAACTTACCCTAGTAAAACTGACTATCCTACCGATCCTCGACTTCGGCGATGTCATCTACAAAATTGCCTCCAACACTCTACTCAGCAAACTGGATGCAGTTTATCACAGTGCCATCCGTTTTGTCACTAAAGCACCTTATACCACCCACCACTGCGACTTGTATGCTCTAGTCGGCTGGCCCTCGCTACATATTCGTCGCCAGACCCACTGGTTCCAGGTCATCTACAAGTCCATGCTAGGTAAAGCTCCGCCTTATCTCAGTTCACTGGTCATGATGGCAACACCCATCCGTAGCACGCGCTCCAGCAGGTGTATCTCACTGATCATCCCTAAAGCCAACACCTCATTTGGCCGCCTTTCGTTCCAGTACTCTGCTGCCTGTGACTGGAACGAATTGCAAAAATCCCTGAAGTTGGAGACTTTTATCTCCCTCACCAACTTCAAACATGTGCTATCTGAGCTAACCGATAGCCGCAGCTGTACATAGTCTATTGGTAAATAGCCCACCCATTTTCACCTACCTCATCCCCACACTGTTTTTATTTATTTCCTTTTCTGCTCTTTTGCACACCAGTATCTCTACCTGTACATGACCATCTGATCATTTATCACTCCAGCGCTAATCTGCAAAATTGTAATTATTCGCCTACCTCCTCATGCCTTTTGCACACAATGTATATAGACTCCCCTTTTTTGTACTGTGTTATTGACTTGTTAATTGTTTACTCCATGTGTAACTCTGTGTTGTCTGTTCACACTGCTAAGTTTTATCTTGGCCAGGTCACAGTTGCAAATGACAACTTGTTCTCAACTAGCCTACCTGGTTAAATAAAGGTGAAATAAAAAATAAAAATTTAAATTAAGACTAGTTAATAATGGATGACATACTGTATTAGACATCAATGGGTTCCCAAATATGAATGGATAGATGGCACCCACATCACCATAAAAGCACGGTCCCCAAACAAGTTCAACTATGTGAACAGAAAAGGCTTCCACTCTTATTGTGGAGATGCTAGGTTGTGATGTGTAAAAGACGCTGCTGAACTGATTAAATTAAGGCAGTTAACCCACTGTTCCCCAGGTGCCGAGGATGTCGATTAAGGCAGTTAACCCACTGTTCCCCAGGTGCCGAGGATGTCGAGTAAGGCAGTTAACCCACTGTTCCCCAGGTGCCGAGGATGTCGACTAAGGCAGTTAACCCACTGTTCCCCAGGTGCCGAGGATGTCGATTAAGGCAGTTAACCCACTGTTCCCCAGGTGCTGAGGATGTCGACTAAGGCAGTTAACCCACTGTTCCCCAGGTGCCGAGGATGTCGATTAAGGCAGTTAACCCACTGTTCCCCAGGTGCCGAGGATGTCGATTAAGGCAGTTAACCCACTGTTCCCCAGGTGCCGAGGATGTCGAGTAAGGCAGTTAACCCACTGTTCCCCAGGTGCCGAGGATGTCGACTAAGGCAGTTAACCCACTGTTCCCCAGGTGCCGAGGATGTCGAGTAAGGCAGTTAACCCACTGTTCCCCAGGTGCTGAGGATGTCGACTAAGGCAGTTAACCCACTGTTCCCCAGTGGTGCCGAGGATGTCGATTAAGGCAGTTAACCCACTGTTCCCCAGGTGCCGAGGATGTCGATTAAGGCAGTTAACCCACTGTTCCCCAGGTGCCGAGGATGTCGACTAAGGCAGTTAACCCACTGTTCCCCAGGTGCCGAGGATGTCGATTAAGGCAGTTAACCCACTGTTCCCCAGGTGCCGAGGATGTCGATTAAGGCAGTTAACCCACTGTTCCCCAGGTGCCGAGGATGTCGATTAAGGCAGTTAACCCACTGTTCCCCAGGTGCCGAGGATGTCGATTAAGGCAGTTAACCCACTGTTCCCCAGGTGCCGAGGATGTCGATTAAGGCAGTTAACCCACTGTTCCCCAGGTGCCGAGGATGTCGATTAAGGCAGTTAACCCTGTTCCCCAGGTCCGAGGATTCAGAGGCAGTTAACCCACTGTTCCCCAGGTGCCGAGGAATGTGGAAGTTAACCCACTGTTTGCCGAGGATTGAAGGCATTAACCCAGTTCCCCAGGTGCAGGACTGACTAAGGCAGTAACCCACTGTTCCATCCGAGGATTGTGCTAAAGTATTTTAATAACCCACTGTTCCCCAGGTGCCGAGGATGTGTAAGGCAGTTAACCCACTTTTCGAGGATTCCCTGCAGTTAACCCACTGTTCCCCAGGTGCCGAGGATGTGTATAACCCACACATTAATAACCCACTTTCAGGTAGGATGTGTGTTGTTCCCCAGGTAGGATAGTAACAACACTGTTCCCCAGGTGAGGTTCTGTTAACCCACTGTTCCCCAGGACCACTAAGGCAGTTAACCCACTGTTCCCCAGGTGAGGGCATACCAGTTAACCCACTGTTCCCCAGGTCAGACGGATGAGGTGCATCGACCAGTTAACCCCTCAGACGGTTAACCCACTGTTCCCCAGGTGCGAGGATGTCGACTAAGGCAGTTAACCCACTGTTCCCAGGTGCCGGGTGAGGGCATAAGGCAGTTAACCCCTCCCCAGACGGATGAGGCATAACCCACTGTTCCCCCAGCCAGTTAACCCACTCAGACGAGGATGAGGGTTAACCCACTGTTCCCCAGGTGCCGAGGATGCGATTAAGGCAGACCCTGCAGATTCAGAGGGGTTGGGATGAGGGCATTGAAGCTAAACACTCAGTATCCCCTTTCCATCCCGGGTGAGGGCATACCAGAACTCCAACCACTCAGATGGGTGAGGGACAACATTGAGCTAACCACTCAGACGGGTGAGGGCATACCAGCTAACCACTCAGACGGGTGAGGGCATACAAGCTAACCACTCAGACGGGTGAGGGCATACCAGCTAACCACTCAGACGGGTGAGGGCATACAAGCTAACCACTCAGACGGGTGAGGGCATACCAGCTAACCACTCAGACGGGTGAGGGGGTGAGGGCATACCAGCTAACCACTCAGACGGGTGAGGGCATACCAGCTAACCACTCAGATGGGTGAGGGTATACCAGCTAACCACTCAGACGGGTGAGGGCATTCAAGCTAACTGCTCAGATGGGTGAGGGCATACAAGCTAACCACTCAGATGGGTGAGGGCATTCAAGCTAACTGCTCAGATGGGTGAGGGCATACAGGCTAACCACTCAGATGGGTGAGGGTATACAAGCTAACCACTCAGAAGGGTGAGGGCATACAAGCTAACCACTCAGATGGGTGAGGGCATACAAGCCAACTGCTCAGATTGGTGAGGGCATACAAGCTAACCACTCAGATGGGTGAGGGCATACAAGCTAACCACTCAGATGGGTGAGGGCATACAAGCTAACTGCTCAGATGGGTGAGGGCATACAAGCTAACCACTCAGATGGGTGAGGGCATACAAGCTAACTGCTCAGATGGGTGAGGGCATACCAGCTAACCACTCAGATGGGTGAGGGCATACAAGCTAACTGCTCAGATGGGTGAGGGCATACCAGCTAACCACTCAGATGGGTGAGGGCATACCAGCTAACCACTCAGATGGGTGAGGGCATACAAGCTAACCACTCAGATGGGTGAGGGCATACCAGCTAACCACTCAGACGGGTGAGGGCATACCAGCTAACCACTCAGATGGGTGAGGGCATACAAGCTAACCACTCAGATGGGTGAGGGCATACCAGCTAACCACTCAGATGGGTGAGGGCATACAAGCTAACCACTCAGATGGGTGAGGGCATACCAGCTAACCACTCAGATGGGTGAGGGCATACCAGCTAACCACTCAGATGGGTGAGGGCATACAAGCTAACCACTCAGATGGGTGAGGGCATACAAGCTAACCACTCAGATGGGTGAGGGCATACAAGCTAACTGCTCAGATGGGTGAGGGCCAAGCTAACTGCTCAGATGGGTGGGTGAGGGCATACAAGCTAACCACTCAGATGGGTGAGGGCATACCAGCTAACCACTCAGATGGGTGAGGGCATTCAAGCTAACTGCTCAGATGGGTGAGGGCATACAGGCTAACCACTCAGATGGGTGAGGGCATACAGCTAACCACTCAGATGGGTGAGGGCATACAAGCTAACCACTCAGATGGGTGAGGGCATACAAGCTAACCACTCAGATGGGTGAGGGCATACAAGCTAACTGCTCAGATGGGTGAGGGCATACAAGCTAACCACTCAGATGGGTGAGGGCATACAAGCTAACCACTCAGATGGGTGAGGGCATACAAGCTAACTGCTCAGATGGGTGAGGGCATACAAGCTAACCACTCAGATGGGTGAGGGCATACAAGCTAACTGCTCAGATGGGTGAGGGCATACAAGCTAACCACTCAGATGGGTGAGGGCATACAGCTAACCACTCAGATGGGTGAGGGCATACAAGCTAACTGCTCAGATGGGTGAGGGCATACAAGCTAACCACTCAGATGGGTGAGGGCATACCAGCTAACTGCTCAGATGGGTGAGGGCATACAAGCTAACCACTCAGATGGGTGAGGGCATACCAGCTAACCACTCAGACGGGTGAGGGCATTCAAGCTAACTGCTCAGATGGTGAGGGCATACCAGCTAACCACTCAGATGGGTGAGGGCCTTTGAGGAGGATTAATATGAGCTTTGCTCAACTCTTGCACCTTCTGGCCTCTCTGGTCTAAAAGGCTATCGAGGAGAGGTGGCAAGGACAAGGAAAGTGGATGAAAAATGTGCTTGATGAAATGAAACTGTCCTTCTCTATTTGCTCTTCATCAGGCAAATTACATTTACAGGATGGAATCCCAGAACAAATTAATAAAGTGATAACAACAAATGTAGGTAGTTGTGCAAGACATTTTATATATAAAAGTAGCATATTGTTTTTAAATGTTTGCAAGCTTTTCTCCTTTTCTCTTCCATGATGGACTAATGGTGCTTTCAAGACAACTGGGAATTCTGGGAAAAAAACAGGGTCAAAATTGATGTCAGTGACCTTCACGTCGGAAAGTCAGAGCTCTGGAACGATGCCAGTGTCCGACTTGGTATTCCGAGTTGATGAACATTCCAAACTATTTCTTCCAGCTGGTGCTGGTTTTTTTCAGAGTACCCAGTTGTGTTGAACGCACTGAAGTCGGAAGTCGGAGATTTCCGAGTTCCCAGTTGTTTTGAACGTGCTCCCTCACTAAAAGGAGGCTATCGAGGATGGGAGGACTGTCTTCCATTTTCCTACTGACAAATTGACATGCTCCTCGACCACTTACTGGTTTCTGGTCAAGGAGGAGAGAAAACGGAGGGGAGAGGGCGGAGGACAGATTTTTGCCCATATGAGGCCATAGTGGCCAATAGTGGTTGCCAATGAGATCAGCTGTGCATGTGATCTTAGCGCATATTCATGGTTTACCGAGAGATCACCTCTTCATATGGTTCTCAATATTGGTTGCAACTGACATAATGTTAACATTTCTAATCGCGTGTGATCTTTTATATACAAATATGGGACATGTCAGGCTTATGGGACAATGCTTGACAACGCTTGAAACGCTACAACATGAAAAAACATTAACAAACATTTGCGGTCTGGCTTCAAATGAGTAGGCAGGAAAGGAGTGTGTGCTCTCCAGTGATTATCGTTATTGGTTTCTCCATCTATTTCTTCATTCAAGGAAAAATGTTGTGTTAAAAGCCCCGAGAAGAGTCTACACTGCCACGATCAAATGTACACATTGTTGTGTAGTACTGTGTAGTACTTGTGTAGTACTGTGTAGTACTTCAACCAGTAGAGATCGTTGTTGTGCTGCTTGATTTCACAAAGCCGGTATGTAACCTATTGTTTCACCACCTGATGGCAGTATACTATAATGTACTGTATGTCGAGTTCTGGTTCCAGCACCTCTCTATTGGCAAGAGCTTCTGGGGAAAGAGACAGAGGGGTGGGGGGAGGGGGGGGTTCTCATTAAATAGAAAAGAGTGACTTGAATCACTTGAAGACTGTTTTGCATGCAGAGACCTAAAGGTACTGTCTGAGCTTTAGTGATCAGGACTGTGTATGTTTGTAAGGAAGAAATCAATACTATTGAGTCAGTACCATATTTGGAGAGGGTCACAAATCTTGCTGCACACTGTGGTCTCTATCTCTCTCTCTCTCTCTCTCTCTCTCTCTCTCTCTCTCTCTCTCTCTCTCTCACTCTCACTCTCACTCTCACTCTCACTCTCACTCTCACTCTCATTGTTGTGTTACTATATGCGCAGACTTGACTGGTGTCTCTATAAACCAGGTCAAACAGTGTTTGCATGCAGGGCTGCAGTGACATCCCTCTTTTCTATCCTAGAACTGTTGTACTGCTACCTTTTTTCACCATTCACCAGAGGAAAATGTTCAGAGAACAGTTCCTTTGGGCCTGCCATATTCCCTGTCTTGAGAGATGTGAGGAGACGCGTGGTATTAGCAGTGGGCTGTTTTGTTCCAGTGAAAAGAAAATATTTTACACACTCCCCTTTTTACAAAACTGCCAACTCCAGACAACTCCATAGAACAGCATCTAAACAGTATGTGGGAGATGTGTGCTGGACATGAGCACATCACATGAGGTGCAGACTGAGTGTGCTGTTTCATCTCTCTCTCTCTCTCTCTCTCTCTCTCTCTCTCTCTCTCTCTCTCTCTCTCTCGCTCCCCACTCTCTCCCCCCTCTCTCCTTCTCCCCCTCTCTCCTTCTCTCTCATTTTTCATTGTGCTGATACCGGGAAGGCAGTGGGTTGTGTGAGTGACAGCAGAGTGGAGGAGTTTTGGAAACACTGTAGTGGTTAGCAGAATAGTGATGACTGGTGCTGAGAGAGGTGGAATTGACCCCCACACTCTTTCTCTCTACATACAACACACACACACACACCTTTTACAAAGGTGCACAATGTGCTGTACTATGGAATGCTATTGTGCGACAACTTAAAGACATGCTCCAGCACTTTGTCAACTAGTAATTATGTTTTAAACAAACCTCCCGCTTTGGGCTGAATGTGTCAATGTGTAGTTCATCCATGCAAAACCTATGAGCAGAAATTACTGTCTTACCTCAATTAGCCACAAAATCCCTAGTTTGAAAGCAGCTGTTTTCTGTAAGCTGTGCAGTGCCATTTCCCCTAGCAATTTGAGTTCTAGCCAATGAGGCCTCAACCCCTGACGCACGCGCACACACACACACACACACACACACACACACACACACACACACACACACACACACACACACACACACACACACACACACACACACACACACACACACACACACACACACACATACACAGCTCTGAATTTCATTTGGGGTAGATTGACAACGAGATATGGATCCCCTATGAGGGAAAGAAAGCTCTGACCTCTCTCTGTGAACTTACTGTAGCCAAGGCAAATACACGTACAACCTGATAATTGGCTAAACATCAGCGCTTCATTATGACACTTCCATTGTCTCTTGCTATGTTCCACCCTCCCCTCTGCTGCGATATCTTCCAGACTGTCGTTTCTTGTGTTGGTCCATTTTCATAACAATAAGGACAAGTTTGTTGTCGGACAACAATAGAATGTTCATGACTTAATGTGTACCAAAGATGGTTCGATGAAAGGCAATTTTTACACAGAGAAGTAGGAGGAATCTGGTCTGAAACAAGTGGTGGAGAATGAGGGAATTTGACAACGTGGTGAGATTAGGGTTGACATTCACGCAGCATCAGCATCAGTTTGTCTTGGCCCAACAACCTCAACTGGCAGTTCAGGATGAATGCTGGAGGAACCGTGCCTACAAAATGTCTGCCTGGTTGAGGAAATCAGGAATCAATGAGGAGGAACACGTTTAAACGGACAGGGCTCTGGGAAGGGTGGCCAAAGGAGAATTGGGCGAGTCTTCGGGCCCCGTTCCTGTCCGGAAGGAGTATTATGAACACAACGTCGAACAGGCAACTAACCACGACGGTCTCAAATGGGAGATACTCCGCCGCTACGGGTACAGCCAGGCCCGGTGGACCCAACTGGTCCCACCGAGCCCAGATGACCTACTGCACATCATCAGGGTATGGCTCCTAACCGACGGATCTACCCTCTCCATCGTAGACAAAGTGGTCATGGATCGCTTCTTAAGTGCGCTACCCCACAACATGAAGAGGGCTGTGAGTCTGTCTATGCAAGCCCCAGACCTTGGAGCACCCCCTGGAAGCAATGGAGGCTCATCAGAACACTGAGGCCCTGCTGAAGGGGACCCGGGTTGAGTCGGGGAACCGTCTAAGAGGACAACCCCCACAGCTGATGACCGCAGGGGGATAGAGACTAAAGGAGGTGTTTAATGTTTGATATTCCCTGGAGTGTGTTAACCTGTATTTTTTTATTAGCATAGCATTTCTGTATGTTTTCTATAGTTATGTTCTTGAAAATCTTTCAATTTACCAATTCGGCCACTCGGAGGACACTTGGGTACATTTCGGCAAATCGTGAAGGACACCTCGGTGACTTCATACCAAATGTCATGTAGCTTGCTCATTATTCAAGTTACCATTCTGAAACTTTGCACACACACTGCTGTCATCTTGTGGACACCATCGGAATTACAATCAGAGTCATGGGACCTTTCTGTTGCATTTCAAATATGGTGGTAGAAAAAAGTAGTTGTTTTGCTTTGTATTTTCTTCTACCAGATCTGTGGTGTTATATTCTCCTACATTCAATTCACATGTCCACAAATTTCAAAGTGTTTCATTTCAAATGGTACCAAGAATATGCTTACCCTTGCTTCAGGGCCTGAGCAACAGGCAGTTAGATTTGGGTATGTCATTTTAGGTGAAAATTTAAAAAAATTGAGCTATCCCTAAGAAGTTTTAAAGTAACTAGTGATCCATTTGTTAAAGTGGCCAGTGATTGGATCTCCATGTAGGCAGCAACCTCTCTGAGTTATTGATTGCTGTTTAGCAGTCTGATCACCTTGTGGTAGAAGCTGTTCTTCGTTCTCTCGGTCCCAGCTTTGATGCACCTGTCCTGACCTCGCCTTCTAGATGGTAGCGTTGTGAACAGGCAATGGCTCGGGTGGTTGTTGTCTTTGATGATCTTTTTGCCTTCCTGTGACATCAGGTGGTATAGGTGTCATGGAGGGCAGGTAGTTTTCCCCCGGTGATGCATTGTGCAGACCTCACCAACCTCTGGAGAGCCTTGCGGTTGAGTGCGGAGCAGTTGCCACACCAGGCTGTGATACAGCCCAACAAGATGCTCTCGATTGTGGATCTGTAAAAGTTAGTCAGAGTTTTGGGTGAAAAACACACTTCTTCAGCCTCCTGAGGTTGAAGAAGACACCATCTTGGTGTCTCTCTGGAAGGCCACCCTTGCTCGAATTTCGTCTACCTTGATGTCAAGAGACTGGGCATTGGCGGGTAGTATACTGGGGAGCGGTGGGCGATGTGAACATCTACAGAGCCTGACCAGGAGGCCGCTCCATCAGCCCCTTCTGCGGCGCTGTTGTCTTGGGTCGGCTTCTGGGATTAGATCCATTGTCCTGGGTGGTGGTTCAAACAGAGGACGTCGCTCTTTTATCCAATAGTTTTTCCTGGCTGTATGTAATAAGACTTAAGATTTCCTGGGGTAAAAAAACTGCAGATTCCTAAGGACTCAAAGCGAGGCGACCATCTCTGTCTGCGCCATCTTGATACATCACATCCACTCTCCACCAAATTCACTGCTCACCTACAAATCTCTCCATGTCCTGGCTCTTTCTTACCTATCTGACATGCTGCACATCTCAGTCCCCTGTCACTCACTCTACTCATCTGACTCCGGCTTCCATATCACCCCCAACACTAGACTCCTGGCCACCGGGGACCTTTTCTTCTGTGCCTTCAGCTCAGCTGCACTTCTCTGAAACTCCTGAAACTCCTGGAACATCATCACTCAGACAACACCTATGTCTATTAATGATTTCAAGGTTTTAATATTAACCTACAAGACATTGCATGGACTTGCTTCCACTGCCGTACATGATGTAAACTACACGTACGCTACAGTCACAAGACGCAGGCCTCCTTATTGTCCCTAGAATTTCAAAGGAAACAGCTGAAGGCAGGGCTTTCTCCTGTAGACCTCATTTATGGAATGGTCTGCCGATCCATTTGAGAGATGTAGTCTCGGTCTCAACCTATAAGTCTCTTCAGTAGGTCCTATGATTGTGGCTCTGGAGTTTGAATGTGAACGGCAAGGCACTTGCTGTCTCTGCATTGCCGGTTTTCTACTCACCCCTGGGATTCTGTGCCTCTGACCCTATTCCGGAGGCTATGCTTGGGCTTGTTTCATGGTAGTAAGTTAGGGGTCTGTTGATTTCCCTTGAGTGGTTTGGGGGTGTGCTTTGGCAAAGTGGGTGGTGTTTATCCTGCCTGACTGGCCCTGTCCGGGAGTAATTTTGAATGGGGCCACATTTTCCCAATCCCCCTGTCTCAGTCCCCAGTAACTACGCTGAAATAGCCTATTTATTGGGGGCTAGGGTCAGTCTGTCCTATCTGGTGTACAGTTGTGGCCAAAAGTTTTGAGAATTACATAAATATTAACTTTCACAAAGTTTGCTGCTTCAGTGTCTTTAGATAATTTTGTCAGATGTTACTATGGAATACTGAAGTATAATTATAAGCATTTCATGAGTGTCAAAGGCTTTTATTGACAATTACATGAAGTTGATGCAAAGAGTCAATATTTGCAGTGTTGACCCTTCTTTTTCAAGACCTCTGCAATCTGCCCTGGCATGTTGTCAATTAACTTCTGGGCCATATTCTGACTGATGGCAGCTCATTCTTTGCATAATCAATGCTTGGAGTTTGTCAGAATCTGTGGGGTTTTGTTTGTCCACCCGCCTCTTGAGGATTGACCACAAGTTCTCAATGGGATTAAGGTCTGGCGAGTTTCCTGGCCAATGTCAATGTTTTTTTCCCTTAGCCACTTAGTTACAGTGGGGAGAACAAGTATTTGATACACTGCCGATTTTGCAGGTTTTCCTACTTACAAAGTATGTAGAGGTCTGTAATTTTTATCATAGGTACACTTCAACTGTGAGAGACGGAATCTAAAACAAAAATCCAGAAAATCACATTGTATGATTTTTAAGTAATTAATTTGCATTTTATTACATGACATAAGTATTTTAGATTCCGTCTCTCACAGTTGAAGTGTAACCATAAAAAAACTTATTTGAAGGACAATACAGTGCCACCGACGCAATTCGCTACCGAAGACTGTGGGCTCTCCATCTCCGTGGCCGACATGATTAAAACTTTTTAACCCTAGGCTGCTGACCCAGACGGCATCCCTAGCCGCGTCCTCAGAGCATGGGCAGACCAGCTGGCCGGTGTGTTTACGGACATATTCAATCAATCCCTATCCCAGTCCACTTTCCCCACATGCTTGAAGATGGCCACCATTGTTCCTGTTCCCAAGAAAGCTAAGGTAACTGAATTAAATGACTATGGCCCCGTAGCACTCACTTCTGTCATCATGATGTTCTTTGAGAGACTAGTCAAGGATCATATTACCTCTACCCTACCTGTCACCCTAGACCCACTTCAATTTGCTTAATGGCCCAATAGGTCCACAGATGATGGAATTGCCATCACACTGCACACTGCCCTATCCAATCTGGACAAGAGGAATAACTATGTAAGAATGCTGTTCATTGACTACAACTCAGCATTCAACACCACAGTACCCTCCAACTCATCATTAAGCTTGCAACCTTGGGTCTCGACCCTACCCTATGTAACTGGGTCCTGGACTTCCTGATGGGCCGCCCCCAGGTGGTGAAGGTATCGCTGATCCTCAACACTGGGGCCCCACAATGATGTGTTCTCATTCTCCTGTACTCCCTGTACACCCACGACTGCGTGTTGCCATACACGCCTCCAACTCAATCATCAAGTTTGCAGACGACACAACAGTGGTAGGCTTGATTACCAACAACGACGAGACAGCCTACAGGGAGGAGGTGAGGGCCCTCGGAGTGTGGTGTCAGGAAAATAACCTCACACTCAACGTCAACAAAACAAAGGATATGATTGTGGACTTCAGGAAACAGCAGAGGTAACACCCCCCTATCCACATCGATGGGACTGTAGTGGAGAGGGTAGTAAGTTTTAAGTTCCTCGGCTTACACATCACAGACAAACTGAATTGGTCCACCCACACTGACAGCATCGTGAAGAAGGCGCAGCAGCGCCTCTTCAACCTCAGGAGACTGTAGAAATTCAGCTTGTCACCAAAAGCACACAAACTTCTACAGATTTACTTTCTGAAGACATATATATTTAAAAACAAATTTTCTCTGTAATACTACTAGCTAGCAAACCATTTTATGAAGTTGTCTTTAGCTAGCTAGGTCCCCATCTCCCGACCTCATAACTAGCTCCCGACCTCATAATAAGCAATTTCAGGCTATTAATCAAGTTTGAGTAGCTTGTCTAACTATCTTAGCTGGAATTCCTGCAGGCAAGATTGGTAGACTTTAGAAAAGCAAGCAATTACTACATTTACCGAAAAAGACACAGATTTCTTTCAAAAGTTTATCCAGATTTTAGCAGTGAAGCATATTTTGTTTCCTTAATAAAGAAATAGCCACCAGTCAGCAGGATACAGACAGCACAAGAGGTATGCTTAGATATGCAGGAAAATATACATATTTTTGAAATAGATTTAAGCATAATAACTATGGTTCTAGATCGCGGGAAATAGCTGTTTCAGGTGTTTGAAAAATGCAACATTCTCCAATTTATGGACTGGGGGCACCCCCCAGCCACCCTCACTTACTTTGTGCCCCCTCAGATGTTTGGGGTGCATGACGCCCCTGTGTGTGTGTGTGTGCCAGCTGTGACTGTGACCCACCCTCAGTGTTTCTGCTCTGTATAGCTCTGCTTGTTTTAGCAGAGAGCTGATTATTACAACAACACATTTTCACAAACACTGGATAGCTTTAATCTCAAGTTTTACAGATGATCTATTCTGGTTGATAAAAATATGATGTATATGTAAAGATGTCTGTTGAAAACTTCCAATAAGCAACAGTGAGTCATGTTCTGTATTTATCCTATTGGGTACTGAACATTGAAAAGACCTCAAAGTCTTTCAGTGTTGGCTTTCTTCATTGAAATATTTCAAAGAAAATTATAAAAAGTGTATAATTGGATATGTTGGACTGTTGGAAATGTTACTTATGTATAGCTTTGGATTTTTTCTCAAATTCAGTGAAACAGAAAGCCAGCCATAAACTAAAAGAGAAGTCCTAGAACTCCTGTTGTGAAGACCTGGGGAGAAAACGGAGGCTTTGCTGACTTGCCAGGAGCATCAGTGATGACACACACACACACAAACAGAGAGTGATGAGCAGTCAGAGGGCCATCAGCAGGTTAAATAATGAATGAGTTACATTAACTTCACTCCACTGTCATCACATCTCAAAAGGAGCCATTTCCCTCCTCTCTGATTCACGGAACTGGCTTGAGAGTAGTAAAGAATACGGTAGGAAGGACAAACTCAACATAGACACTTGGGACCAGTTTCCTGCGTAATGGAGAATCCTTTTTGAAAGAGCTATTTCGACCAGGAATACTGTATCATACTTAATTGAGAATCCCTGTTGAAAGTGCTCTTTAGACCAGAAATAGGCTTGGCCTGGTGTCTGGGAAACGAGTCATATCCTACTTGTGAAGAAAGGAAGGATACATTTTTAAAAGTTTTCAGAAGTCAAAACATTCAGGTCCACCTTGTCAATGATCCTGCCGGTCGTTCTCACTCTTAATCTGGTCTTTGTCTTTGTGAATCTCAGCTCATCTAATGGAGGTTCTCTTTCAATATCAGAAGCATTATGTACATGGAATCACTCAAAGTTAACTCAGAGTATTAATGTATATGATTTCATAAATAACTGCCTGGGATGTAAACATTGAACTACTTTTATTGACTAACTAATAATCATTTATTCAACTTCTATAGTGCTTTTCATAACAGAAATCATCTTAAACCATTTGAAAAATAAAAATAAACAAGAATAAAAAAAACAACAACTGTACTGTATGACAGAGTCTCCCCTACGGTTTGATTTGAGTGTTTCAGACCTGAGATGGAGTGACAGTCTTGATAGTTATATTTGAACTCTGTTTATTCCTTCGCTGTTCGGACGTACTCTCTGCAGCATTGTCTGACAGGGTACAGCAATATAAATAAAAGGCAAGTATTCATTGTCATGCTACTCACAAGGAGCAGAGAGAGAGAGGTCCATTCTGTGAGCTTGTGTGGCCTACCACCTCGCGGCTGAGCCGTTGTTGCTCCTCAGCATTTCCACTTCAAAATGCTTAGATATGCAGAAAACTTAAGCATAATGATTATGGTTCTAGATCGCAGGAAAAAGCTGTTTCAGGTGTTTGAAAAATAAATAAAAAATCTCAAATTTATGGACGGGGGGGCCTTGCCTACTCCAGAACACCCCCCAGCCATCCTCACATACTTTGTGCCCTCTCAGATTTTTGGGGTGCATGACGCCCCTGTGTGTGTGTGTGTGCCAGCTGTGACTGTGACCCACCCTCGACTGTGACCCACCCTCAGTGTTTCTGCTCTGTATAGCTCTGCTTGTATGAGCAGCGAGCTGATTATTACAACAACACATTTTCACAAACACTGGATAGCTTTAATCTCAGGTTTTACAGATGATGTATTCTGGTTGATAAAAATATGATGTATACTGTAGTGTAGTCAAAACATGTAAAGATGTCTGTTGAAAACTTCCCATAAGCAACAGTGAGTCATGTTCTGTATTTATCCTATTGGGTACTGAACATTGAAAAGACCTTTAAGTGTTGATTTTCTCCAGGGAAATATTTCAAAAACATATATAAAAAGTGTATAATTTGATATAAAGGACTGCTGGAAATGTTACTTAAATATATTGATTTTTTCTCTAATTCAGTGAAACAGAAAGCCAGCCATAAACTAAAAGAGAAGTCCTAGAACTCCTGTTGTGAAGACCTGGGGAGAAAACGGAGGCTTTGCTGACTTGCCAGGAGCATCAGTGATGACACACACACACACAAACAGAGAGTGATGAGCAGTCAGAGGTCCTCATCAGCAGGTTAAATAATGAATGAGTTACATTAACTTCACTCCACTGTCATCACATCTCAAAAGGAGCCATTTCCCTCCTCTCTGATTCACGGAACTGGCTTGAGAGTAGTAAAGAATACGGTAGGAAGGACAAACTCAACATAGACACTTGGGACCAGTTTCCTGTTTAAATAATTACCAGACCCTTTTTTTCAATTTTCGCCCAAGTCTAACTGCCTGTAGCTCAGGACCCAAATCTAACTGCCTGTAGCTCAGGACCTGAAGCAAGGATATGCATATTCTTTGTACCATTTGAAAGGAAACACTTTGAAGTTTGTGGAAATGCTAAATTAATGTAGGAGAATATAACACATTAGATTTGGTAAAAGATAATACAAAGAAAAAAACATGTGTGGGAAGTAAACATTGAACCACTTTTACTGACTAAAAAATAATAATTTGTTTCACGGGGCGGCAGGGTAGTCTAGTGGTTAGAGAGTTGGGCTAGTAACCGAAAGGTTGCACGTTCAAATCCCCGAACTGACAACATGCAAATCTGTCATTTTGCCCCTGAACAGGCAGTTAACCCACTTTTCCTAGGCCGTCATTGAAAATAAGAGGTTGTTCTTCACTGACTTGCCTGGTTAAATAAAGGTAAAAAAAAATAAAAAATTCTATAGTGCTTTTCATTCCAGAAATAATCTGAAACCACTTGAAAAAGAAAAACAAACAAGAATAAAAAAAACAGCTGTACTGGATGACGGAGTCTCCCCTACGTTCTGATTTGAGTGTTTCAGGCCTGAGATGGAGCGACAGTCTTGATAGTTATATTTGAACTCTGTTTATCCCTTCGCTGTTCAGACGTACTCTTTGCAGCATTGTCTGACAGGGTACAGCAATCTAAATCATGCTACAGTAAACAACAGCTTAATATTGTGCTGTAGATAGGACTCAGAGACAAAGGGGTGGGGGGAGCTGAGGAGAGAGAGACAGACAAGAAGAGAGAGAGAGCATGTGTGTGTGTGTGTGTGGTTATTCCAGCACCAAACCCTGGGAGAGATGGGATATTTCATTGAGGATATATTCAACATGAAGCTTTGTCATTGCTCTTTGTTTAGCGTCAGTCTCTGCTAGGAGGCAGTTTAGAGTTTAGCATTAGTGTCTGCTAGGGGAGTTTAGAGTTTAGCATTATTGTCTGCTAGGAGGGAGTTTAGAGTTTAGCATTAGTGTCTGCTAGGGGGGAGTTTAGAGTTTAGCATTGGTGTCTGCTAGGGGGGAGTTTAGAGTTTAGCATTAGTGTCTGCTCGGGGAGTTTAGAGTTTAGCATTAGTGTCTTCTAGGGGAGTTTAGAGTTTAGCATTAGTGTCTGCTAGGGTGGAGTTTAAAGTTTAGCATCAGTCTCGGCTAGGAGGGAGATTAGAGTTTAGCATTAGTGTCTGCTAGGGGGAGTTAAGAGTTTAGCATTAGTGTCTGCTAGGAGGGAGTTTAGAGTTTAGCATTATTGTCTGCTAAGGGGGAGTTTATCATTAGTGTCTGCTCGGAGGGAGTTTAGAGTTTAGCATTAGTGTCTGCCAGGGGAGTTTAGAGTTTAGCATCAGTCTCTGTTAGGGGAGTTTAGAGTTTAGCATCAGTCTCTGCTAGGGGAGTTTAGAGTTTAGCATCAGTCTCCGCTAGGGGAGTTTAGAGTTTAGCATCAGTCTCTGCTAGGGGAGTTTAGAATCAGTCTCTGCTAGGGGAGATTAAAGTTCAGCATTAGTCTGCTAGGAGGGAGTTTAGAGTTTAGCATTAGTGTCTGCTAGGGGGGAGTTTAGAATTTAGCATTAGTGTCTGCTAGGGGGGAGTTTAGAATTTAGCATTAGTGTCTGCTAACCGGTTGTGTCTGCTAACCGGTTAGTGTCTGCTAACCGGTTCCGGTTGGAGCGAGCGGTCGCATCTACACTTCGGTCCGCAGGTAGTATAACTTTTCATTACATTTCGTTATAGTACAACGGTTTGATTTGTCTAATCTTCGCAATTTCTTCTTAGCCAGCTACATAGCCGTCTTTGTATCAACGACAATTGCATAATTATCGTATTTCGTCGTCCTAACGTATCTGCCCAGCAGCTAGCTAAGCAGCTAGCTAACATCCACTGTCCACTAGCACTGTAGAAACTATTACACTCAACTGAACGACTCGATTAGCGTAGTGTCAGCTAGCTACATAGTTGTCTTCGTATCCAAGATAATTGTGCAGTTTAGAGTGTGTAGACTTAGAGTGATTATCTTAATTTACCGAGGTTAGTTAGCCAGCTATTTGTCGTCCTTAACGTAGGAAATGCTGCTAGCTAGCTAGCCAACAGCTAGCCAACCTCTACCGAATTGAACTCCAACTACCCGGTCAACATTCCGCGTCGCTCCACAGGTAGTATCACATTTTCATTTCACTTCATTACAGTACAACGGTTTGATTTGTTTGATCGTAGCTAGCCAGCTACATAGCCGTCTTTGTATCTAAGACAATTGTGTAGTCTAGAGCGATTTTCTAGGTTAGCTGGCCAGCTATTGTCGTTCTCCTAACGTAGCTAGCCAGCTAGCCCCGAATAGCAGCACTGTAGTAACTATTACAGTACAACGGTTTGTTTTGTTTGATCGTAGCTAGCTAGCTACATAGCCGTCTTTGTATCTAAGACAATTGTGTAGCCTAGAGCGATTTTCTAGGTTAGCTGGCCAGCTATTGTCGTTCTTCTAACGTAGCTAGCCAGCTAGCCCCGAATAGCAGCACTGTAGTAACTATTACAGTACAACGGTTTGTTTTGTTTGATCGTAGCTAGCTAGCTACATAGCCGTCTTTGTATCTAAGACAATTGTGTAGCCTAGAGCGATTTTCTAGGTTAGCCAGCCAGCTATTGTCGTTCTTTTAAAGTAACGGAACGCAATCAACCTTGCTAGCTAGCCAGCTAGCCCCCGAATAGCAGCACTGTAGAAACTATTACACTCGACGGAACGACTTGATTAGTGTAGTGTCAACATCGCAGCCACTACCAGCTAGCCTACTCCAGCAGTACTGTATCATTTCAATCATTTTAGTCAATAAGATTCTTGCTACGTAAGCTTAACTTTCTGAACATTCGAGACGTGTAGTCCACTTGTCATTCCAATCTCCTTTGCATTAGCGTAGCCTCTTCTGTACCCTGTTAACTATGTGTCTATCTATCCCTGTTCTCTCCTCTCTGCACAGACCATACAAACGCTCCACACCGCGTGGCCGCGGCCACCGTAATCTGGTGGTCCCAGCGCGCACGACCCACGTGGAGTTCCTGGTCTCCGGTAGCCTCTGGAACTGCCGATTTGCGGCCAACAAGGCAGAGTTCATCTCAGCCTATGCCTCCCTCCAGTCCCTCGACTTCCTGGCACTGACGGAAACATGGATCACCACAGATAACACTGCTACTCCTACTGCTCTCTCTTCGTCCGCCCACGTGTTCTCGCACACCCCGAGAGCTTCTGGTCAGCGGGGTGGTGGCACCGGGATCCTCATCTCTCCCAAGTGGTCATTCTCTCTCTCTCCCCTTACCCATCTATCTATCGCCTCCTTTGAATTCCATGCTGTCACAGTTACCAGCCCTTTCAAGCTTAACATTCTTATCATTTATCGCCCTCCAGGTTCCTCGGAGAGTTCATCAATGAGCTTGATGCCTTGATAAGCTCCTTTCCTGAGGACGGCTCACCTCTCACAGTCCTGGGCGACTTTAACCTCCCCACGTCTACCTTTGACTCATTCCTCTCTGCCTCCTTCTTTCCACTCCTCTCCTCTTTTGACCTCACCCTCTCACCTTCCCCCTACTCACAAGGCAGGCAATACGCTCGACCTCATCTTTACTAGATGCTGTTCTTCCACTAACCTCACTGCAACTCCCCTCCAAGTCTCCGACCACTACCTTGTATCCTTTTCCCTCTCGCTCTCATCCAACACTTCCCACACTGCCCCTACTCGGATGGTATCGCGCCGTCCCAACCTTCGCTCTCTCTCCCCCGCTACTCTTTCCTCTTCCATCCTATCATCTCTTCCCTCTGCTCATACCTTCTCCAACCTTTCTCCTGACTCTGCCTCCTCAACCCTACTCTCTTCCCTTTCTGCATCCTTTGACTCTCTATGTCCCCTATCCTCCAGGCCGGCTCGGTCCTCCCCTCCCGCTCCGTGGCTCGATGACTCATTGCGAGCTCACAGAACAGAGCTCCGGGCAGCCGAGTGGAAATGGAGGAAAACTCGCCTCCCTGCGGACCTGGCATCCTTTCACTCCCTCCTCTCTACATTTTCCTCCTCTGTCTCTGCTGCTAAAGCCACTTTCTACCACTCTAAATTCCAAGCATCTGCCTCTAACCCTAGGAAGCTCTTTGCCACCTTCTCCTCCCTCCTGAATCCTCCCCCTCCCCCCCCCTCCTCCCTCTCTGCAGATGACTTCGTCAACCATTTTGAAAAGAAGGTCGACGACATCCGATCCTCGTTTGCTAAGTCAAACGACACCGCTGGTTCTGCTCACACTGCCCTACCCTGTGCTCTGACCTCTTTCTCCCCTCTCTCTCCAGATGAAATCTCGCTTCTTGTGACGGCCGGCCGCCCAACAACCTGCCCGCTCGACCCTATCCCCTCCTCTCTCCTCCAGACCATTTCCGGGGACCTTCTCCCTTACCTCACCTCGCTCATCAACTCATCCCTGACCGCTGGCTACGTCCCTTCCGTCTTCAAGAGAGCGAGAGTTGCACCCCTTCTGAAAAAACCTACACTCGATCCCTCCGATGTCAACAACTACAGACCAGTATCCCTTCTTTCTTTTCTCTCCAAAACTCTTGAACGTGCCGTCCTTGGCCAGCTCTCCCGCTATCTCTCTCAGAATGACCTTCTTGATCCAAATCAGTCAGGTTTCAAGACTAGTCATTCAACTGAGACTGCTCTTCTCTGCATCACGGAGGCGCTCCGCACTGCTAAAGCTAACTCTCTCTCCTCTGCTCTCATCCTTCTAGACCTATCGGCTGCCTTCGATACTGTGAACCATCAGATCCTCCTCTCCACCCTCTCCGAGTTGGGCATCTCCGGCGCGGCCCACGCTTGGATTGCGTCCTACCTGACAGGTCGCTCCTACCAGGTGGCGTGGCGAGAATCTGTCTCCTCGCCACGCGCTCTCACCACTGGTGTCCCCCAGGGCTCTGTTCTAGGCCCTCTCCTATTCTCGCTATACACCAAGTCACTTGGCTCTGTCATAACCTCACATGGTCTCTCCTATCATTGCTATGCAGACGACACACAATTAATCTTCTCCTTTCCCCCTTCTGATGACCAGGTGGCGAATCGCATCTCTGCATGTCTGGCAGACATATCAGTGTGGATGACGGATCACCACCTCAAGCTGAACCTCGGCAAGACGGAGCTGCTCTTCCTCCCGGGGAAGGACTGCCCGTTCCATGATCTCGCCATCACGGTTGACAACTCCATTGTGTCCTCCTCCCAGAGCGCTAAGAACCTTGGCGTGATCCTGGACAACACCCTGTCGTTCTCAACCAACATCATGGCGGTGGCCCGTTCCTGTAGGTTCATGCTCTACAACATCCGCAGAGTACGACCCTGCCTCACACAGGAAGCGGCGCAGGTCCTAATCCAGGCACTTGTCATCTCCCGTCTGGATTACTGCAACTCGCTGTTGGCTGGGCTCCCTGCCTGTGCCATTAAACCCCTACAACTCATCCAGAACGCCGCAGCCCGTCTGGTGTTCAACCTTCCCAAGTTCTCTCACGTCACCCCGCTCCTCCGCTCTCTCCACTGGCTTCCAGTTGAAGCTCGCATCCGCTACAAGACCATGGTGCTTGCCTACGGAGCTGTGAGGGGAACGGCACCGCAGTACCTCCAGGCTCTGATCAGGCCCTACACCCAAGCAAGGGCACTGCGTTCATCCACCTCTGGCCTGCTCGCCTCCCTACCATTGAGGAAGTACAGTTCCCGCTCAGCCCAGTCAAAACTGTTCGCTGCTCTGGCCCCCCAATGGTGGAACAAACTCCCTCACGACGCCAGGACAGCGGAGTCAATCACCACCTTCCGGAGACACCTGAAACCCCACCTCTTCAAGGAACACCTAGGATAGGATAAGTAATCCTTCTCACCACCCCCCCCCTTAATGATTTAGATGCACTATTGTAAAGTGGCTGTTCCACTGGATGTCAGAAGGTGAATTCACCAATTTGTAAGTCGCTCTGGATAAGAGCGTCTGCTAAATGACTTAAATGTAAATGTTAAATGTTTAGAGTTTAGCATTAGTGTCTGCTAGGGGGGAGTTTAGAGTTTAGCATTAGTGTCTGCTAGGGGAGTTTAGAGTTTAGCATCAGTCTCTGCTAGGAGGGAGTTTAGAGTTTAGCATTAGTGTCTGCTAGGGGGGAGTTTAGAATTTAGCATTCGTGTCTGCTAGGGGGAGTTTAGAGTTCAGCATTTGTCTGCTAGGAAGGACTTTAGAGTTTAGCATTAGTGTCTGTTAGGGAAGTTTAGCTTGTGAAATGCCAAACTAAAGGAAACACTTGAGTAAATGAGGCATACAAGCACACTCTACGGCCAAAAGTATGAGGACAGCTACTTGTCGAACATCTCATTACAAAATCATGGGGATTAATGTTGAGGGTATTCCACCCTTTGCTGCTACAACAGCCTCCACTCTTCTGGGAAATCTTACCACTAGATGTTGGAACATTACTGAGGGAACATGCTTCCATTCAGCCACAAGAGCATTAGTGAGGTCAGGCACTGATATTGGGCGATTAGGCCTAGCTAGCAATCGGCGATCCAATTCATCCCAAAGGTGTTTGGTGGGGTTGAGATCAGGGCACTGTGCGGGGCAGTCAAGTTCTTCCACACCAATCTCAACAAACTATTTCAGTATGGACCTTGCTTTGTGCACGGGGGCATTGTCATGATGAAACAGGAAAGGGCCTTCCCCAAACTGTTGCCACAAAGTTGGAAGCACAAAATCGTCTAGAATGGAACTGAGGGACCCAGCCCAAACCATGAAAAACAGCCCCAGACCATTATTCCTCCTCCACCAAACTTAGTTGGTACTATTCGGCGGTCCCGTTCTTGGAGTTTGTGTGGCCAACCACTTCGCGGCTGATCCATTGTTAGTCCTAGACGTTCTCTCTTCAAAATAACAGTTGACCGGGGCAGGTATAGCAGGGCAGAAATTTGACAAACTGACCTGTTGTAAAGCTGGCATCCTATGACGGTGCCACATTAAAAGTCATTGAGCTTTTCAGTGCGGGCCATTGTTTGTCTATGACGATTGCATGGTTACAGTGCCTTGCGAAAGTATTCGGCCCCCTTGAACTTTGCGACCTTTTGCCACATTTCAGGCTTCAAACATAAAGATATAAAACTGTATTTTTTTGTGAAGAATCAACAACAAGTGGGACACAATCATGAAGTGGAACGACATTTATTGGATATTTCAAACTTTTTTAACAAATCAAAAACTGAAAAATTGGGCGTGCAAAATTATTCAGCCCCCTTTAGTTAATACTTTGTAGCGCCACCTTTTGCTGCGATTACAGCTGTAAGTCGCTTGGGGTATGTCTCTATCAGTGTTGCACATCGAGAGACTGAAATTTTTTCCCATTCCTCCTTGCAAAACAGCTCGAGCTCAGTGAGGTTGGATGGAGAGCATTTGTGAACAGCAGTTTTCAGATCTTTCCACAGATTCTCGATTGGATTCAGGTCTGGACTTTGACTTGGCCATTCTAACACCTGGATATGTTTATTTTTGAACCATTCCATTGTAGATTTTGCTTTATGTTTTGGATCATTGTCTTGTTAGAAGACAAATCTCCGTCCCAGTCTCAGGTCTTTTGCAGACTCCATCAGGTTTTCTTCCAGAATGGTCCTGTATTTGGCTCCATCCGTCTTCCCATCAATTTTAACCATCTTCCCTGTCCCTGCTGAAGAAAAGCAGGCCCAAACCATGATGCTGCCACCACCATGTTTGACAGTGGGTATGGTGTGTTCAGGGTGATGAGCTGTGTTGCTTTTACGCCAAACATAACGTTTTGCATTGTTGCCAAAAAGTTCAATTTTGGTTTCATCTGACCAGAGCACCTTCTTCCACATGTTTGGTGTGTCTCCCAGGTGGCTTGTGGCAAACTTTAAACAACACTTTTTATGGATATCTTTAAGAAATGGCTTTCTTCTTGCCACTCTTCCATAAAGGCCAGATTTGTGCAATATACGACTGATTGTTGTCCTATGGACAGAGTCTCCCACCTCAGCTGTAGATCTCTGCAGTTCATCCAGAGTGATCATGGGCCTCTTGGCTGCATCTCTGATCAGTCTTCTCCTTGTATGAGCTGAAAGTTTAGAGGGACGGCCAGGTCTTGGTAGATTTGCAGTGGTCTGATACTCCTTCCATTTCAATATTATCGCTTGCACAGTGCTCCTTGGTATGTTTAAAGCTTGGAAAATCTTTTTGTATCCAAATCCGGCTTTAAACTTCTTCACAACAGTATCTCGGACCTGCCTGGTGTGTTCGTTGTTCTTCATGATGCTCTCTGCGCTTTTAACGGACCTCTGAGACTATCACAGTGCAGGTGCATTTATACGGAGACTTGATTACACACAGGTGGATTGTATTTATCATCATTAGTCATTTAGGTCAACATTGGATCATTCAGAGATCCTCACTGAACTTCTGGAGAGAGTTTGCTGCACTGAAAGTAAAGGGGCTGAATAATTTTTTACGCCCAATTTTTCAGTTTTTGATTTGTTAAAAAAGTTTAAAAGATCCAATAAATGTCGTTCCACTTCATGATTGTGTCCCACTTGTTGTTTATTCTTCACAAAAAAATACAGTTTTATATCTTTATGTTTGAAGCCTGAAATGTGGCAAAAGGTCGCAAAGTTCAAGAGGGCCGAATACTTTCGCAAGGCACTGTATGTGGTTGATTTTATACAGCTGTCAGCAATGGGTGTGGCTGAAATAGTTGAATCCACTCATCTGAAGGAGTTGTCCACGTAACTTTTGGCCATGTAGTGTATATTGAAAGCAGGTGCTTCTATACAGGTATGGTTCCTGAGTTAATTAAGCATCAAACATTCCATTATACTTATGGTCACGTATAAAATGCCCAGTTGCCATGGCTAGAAGAAAACATTACAGTGACTTTGAAAGAGGGGTTGCAAAGTAGCATGGAAGGTTTAAAGTGTGTGTGTTTCTACATCAGTCACCAGATCTAAACCCAACTGAACACTTATGGGAGATTCTGGAGAGGCTCCTGAGACAGTGTTTCTCATTGGAGAATGGTGTCGCATCCCTCCAATAGAGTTCCAGACTCCTGTAGAATCTATGCCAAGGTGCATTAAAGCTGTTCTGGCTCGTGGAGGCCCAGCACCTTATTAAGACACTTTATGTTGGTGTTTTGTTTATTTTGGCAGCTACCTGTATGCGTTGTATTTTATACATCTCAGGCCAGTAGTAAAAGCTTTGTCATGGGTAATGCAATTCAGTGTTCCCATTTCCAAGCCAGAGAACACGGTATTTATTTGCTGTTTCATCTGGTTAAATATGGCCACTGGACACATTCCAGTGAATATCTAACATTCACAAAGAATCATCTGGCAGAGAATAGGAAAATAATGTCCCCAAAATAGACTAAAAGAATGGAAAATGTAAATAGACAAATACAAACTTCCTTCAGATCATTTTCAGTGGTTTTCAAGGTAATTTTGATGACGTTCACGTGTCAGAGCCTCAAACCATTCCACATTTGAATGGCTCTGTACAGTATATATGACAACACTGATTTCCTGGCCACACTGCGAAGAGTGACAAAGGTTACATTTACATAGTGACACATAAGAGGAGAGAGCAAGTCAGAGACAGAAAAGACACCAGAGATAGACACTGCTAAAAATCAAAGTCGACAAAGTGCATTACTTGGCAGACCAGGGGGTTTGATCAAGATGTTTACACTGATCAGACACCGGTAATATGCGTACGGCACCCACCACCATCGGGCAGCTCCCTTGTGGTGTAACGATGTTGGCCTGCCCTGTCGGATACCGCTTTGTGTCGCCATGGACACAGGAGAGGGACATCTCTGGGCCAGCAGGCGTTTTTTTACAAGCGTATCCATACTCCCAACTGAGCTTTTTTGGGGGGGGGGCAGGAGATGATAAATGTGGGTAAATTAACGTAAGATCGACAGTTATTTGCTTGACATTCATCGGCTGACAAAATATTGTGACCGCCACAGCCCTACCTCTCCATAGCCTTGGTTGGTTACTTCTCCATAGCCTTGTTTGGTTACTTCTCCATAGCCTTGGTTTCGGCCACCAACAGAGGGTAGATGCGGCCGTGCAGAGGCGCAGACCCTGCAAGCAGTTTAATGGCACAGTCCCAGGTGTAACGAGGAGGTAGACAAGTGGAGCGAGTCTTGTAAAAAAACTCCCGAAGATCTTGGTATACCTCCGGGATGTTGCGCTGAAGGGCAACCACAGGACTCTCAACAGACGTAGAACCACAAGGAAACGGTAAGCAGGTTTTATGGATTCGGGTGCCCAGGCAGTGATTTTCATCCTCGGCCATGAGATGGTGGGGTTATGACATTGAAGCCATGGGAGACTGAGGATGATCTTATGTACAGGTGCACTGATAATGAGGAAGGGAAGGCTTTCTTGATGTATGGATCCCACAGTGAGTGTGAGTGGTGCTGTGATATGTGTGATTGTCCCGGATCTTAGTGGTTTACTATCCAGTGCTTGAACTGGACATGGAGTGAAGACCGGGTATGAGGGGATGTTAACCTCTGTGGGATATGTGGGATGGTAGCGTACCACCTGGCCAACATCCAGTGAAAATGCAGAGCGCCAAATTCAAATAAATTGCTATAAAAATTTAACTTTGATGAAATCACACATTCAATATACCAAATTAAAGCTACACTTGTTGTGAATCCAGCCAACATGTCAGATTTCAAAAATGCTTTACGGCGAAAGCAAGCAATTCTATTATCTGAGGATAGCACCCCAGTAAACAAAGAGAGAAAAGCATATTTCAACCCTGCAGGCGCGACACAAAACGCAGAAATAAAAATATAATTCATGCCTTACCTTTGATGAGCTTCTTCTGTTGGCACTCCAATATGTCCCATAAAACATCACAAATGGTCCTTTTGTTTAATTAATTCCGTCGATATATATCCAAAATGTCCATTTATTTGACACGTTTGATCCAGGAAAAAAAGGTTCCAACTTGCACAACGTGACTACAAAATATCTCAAAAGTTACCTGTAAGCATTGTCCAAACTACTTTTGTAAAACAACTTTAGGTACCTTTTAACGTAAATAATCAATAAAATTGAAGCCGGGATAAACAGCGTTCAATACAGGATGATAACAAAGTGTTGCGAGCGTTTCTGGTCACACGCCTCTATCTATCAGTACACTTCGAGTTACCCTCGTTCTGGATGGCCGTACTTCTTCATCACACAAAGGAAAAACCTCAACCACTTTCTAAAGACTGACATCCAGTGGAAGCGATGGGAACTGCAAGCCCCTGGAATTCTAGATTCCCAATGAAAACCCATTGAAAAGAGTGACCTCAAAAAAATAATTCCTGGATGGTATGTCCTCGGGGTTTTGCCTGCCAAATAAGTTATGTTATACTCACAGACATGATTCAAACAGTTTTAGAAGCTTCAGAGTGCTTTCTATCCAAATCTACTAATGATATGCATATCCAGGCTTCTGAGCCAGAGTAGCAGGCCGTTTACTTTGGACACTATTTTTTTTAAACTTTGGACGTGAAAATACTGCCCCCTATCCCAAATAAGTTTTAAAGGAGAAGATGAAGGCCTGGTCAATAAATTTCCCCATGGCACCAGAGTCCACTAGAGATGTGGAAACAAAACATGAATGACAGCCAGCCAGTGAAATTGTTACTAGGAAAGGTTTGGCGGAAAGGGATTTTTCCAATTTAATTGAGGAAAATAAGAACAATCCGAAATGTCTTTTTGATACTGTCGCAAAGCTAACTAAAAAGCAGCATTCCCCAAGAGAGGATGGCTTTCACTTCAGCAGCAATCTGTGCCACCAGTAAGTACAGATAGTAGTATTAATACCCTCACACAGTCCCCGCAGCCGGACAATTTTCTCATGGCTTCTGGAAGGAAATGCTGTAGGAATGCTCAACCGGTGTCGCTCATTCAGCCGACAAAAACTTTCAAACGGTTCTCCCCCTTAAGCAACGTTTCGGAGTCAGAGGCCGAGCCTTCTCTGGTCTCTCCTCATCCCGTTACGGGGTCTGAGACGCTGAAGCCTCCCACCATTTGCTCTGACGAATTGAAAACCCTAGTCATTGGTGACTCCATTACCCGGAGTACTAGACTTATAATGTATCATCCAGCGATCATACACTGTTTACGAGGGGGCAGGGCTACCGACGTTAAGGCTAATCTGAAGATGGTGCTGGCTAATTCTAAAACTGCCGAGTGTAAAGAGTATAGGGATATTGTTATCCACGTCGGCACCAACGATGTTAGGATGAAACAGTCAGAGGTCACCAAGTGCAACATAGCTTCAGCGTTTAAATCAGCTAGAAAGATGTGTTGGCATCGATTATTTGTTTCTGCCCCCCTCCCCGTTAGGGGGAGTGATGAGCTCTACAGCAGAGTCTCTGCCCCGCTCCCAGTTAGGGGGAGTGATGAGCTCTACAGCAGAGTCTCACAACTCAATCGCTGGTTGAAAACTGTTTTCTGCCCCTCCCAAAAGATAGAATTTGTAGATAATTGGCCCTCTTTCTGGGACTCACCCACAAACAGGACCAAGCCTGGCCTGCTAAGGAATGACGGACTCCATCCTAGCTGGAGGGGTGCTCTCATCTTATCTACCAACATAGACAGGGCTCTAACTCCTCTTGCGCCACAATGTGATAGGGTGCAGGCCAAACAGCAGGCTCTTTGCCAGCCTGCCAGCTTAGTGGAGTCTGCCACTAGCACAATCAGTGTAGTCAACTCAGCTATCCCCATTGAGACTGTATCTGTGCCTCAATCTTGGCTGGGCAAAACTGAACATGGCAGTGTTTCCCTTAGCAATCTGACTGGAATAAAGACCTACTCCATTCCTGTCATTATTGAAAGAGATTGTGATATCTCACATCTCAAAATAGGGCTACTTAATGTTAGATCCCTCACTTCCAAGGCAGTTATAGTCAATGAACTAATCACTGATTATAATCTTGATGTGATTGTCCTGACTGAAACATGGCTTAAGCCTGATGAATTTACTGTGTTAAATGAGGCCTCTCCTCCTGGCTACACTAGTGACCAAATCCCCTGCGCATCCTGCAAAGGCGGAGGTGTTGCTAACATTTATGATAGCAAATTTCAATTTACAAAAAAAGAAAACGACTGCGTTTTTGTCTTTTGACCTTCTGGTCATGAAATCTAGGCAGCCTACTCGATCACTTTTTATAGCTACTGTTTGCAGGCCTCCTGGGCCGCATGCGGCGTCCCTCACTGAGTTCCATGAATTCCTATCGGATCTTGCAGTCATGGCAGATAACATTCACATTTTTGGTGACGTTAATATTCACATGGAAAAGTCCACAGACTCACTCCAAAAGACTTCGGAGCCATCATCGACTCAGTGGGTTTTGGACCTACTCACTGCCACAGTCATACTCTGGACCTAGTTTTGTCCTGTGGAATAAATGTTGCAGATCTTAATGTTTTTCCTCATAATCCTGGATTATCGGACCATCATTTTATTACGTTTGCAATCGCAACAAATAATCTGCTCAGATCCGAACCAAGGATCATCAAAAGCTATGCTATAAAAATAACCCAAAGATTCCTAGATGCACTTCCAGACTCCTTCCACCTACCCAAGGACATCAGAGTACAAAAATCTGTTAACCACCTAACTGAGGAACTCAATTTAACCTTGCGTAATACCCTAGATGCAGTCGCACCCCTAAAAATAAAAAACATTTGTCATAAGAAACTAGCTCCCTGGTATACAGAAAATACCCGAGCCCTGACTCAAGCTTCCAGAAAATTGGAATGGAAATGGCGATACACCAAACTGAAAGTCTTCCGACTAGCTTGGAAAGACAGTACCATGCAGTATCAAAGAGCTCTCACTGTTGCTTGATCACCCTATTTATCCAACTTAATTGAAGAAAATAAGAACAATCAAAAATGTATCTTTGATACTGTCGCAAAGCTAACTAAAAAGCAGCATTCCTCAAGAGAGGATGGCTTTCACTTCAGCAGTGATAAATTCACTTTGATGAAAATATTTAAAAAACTATCGGCCTATATCGAATCTTCCATTCCTCTCAAAACTTTTAGAAAAAGCTTTTGATGCAGAAACTCACTGCCTTCCTGAAGACAATCAATGTATACAAAACACTTCCGTCTGGTTTAAAACCCAATCATAGCACTAAGACTGCACTTGTGAAAGTGGAAAACGACTTTTTAATTTGCTATGGCTGGGGGCAGTATTGAGTAGCTTAACTGTCTGCTACTCAGGCCCAGTTGCTAATATATGCATATTATTAGCACATTTGGATAGAAAACTGAAGTTTCTAAAACTTTTTGAATGACATCTGTGAGTATAACAGAACTCATATGGCAGGCAAAAACCTGTCATGTTGCACTTCCTAAGGCTTCCACTAGATGCCAACAGTCTTTAGAACCTTGTTTGATGCTTCTACTGTGAAGTGGGGGCGAATGAGAGGGGAATGAGTTAGAGGTCTGCCAGAGAGGCATGAGCTGACCATGCGCGTTCACGTGATAGTTAGCTTGCGTTCCATTGCAATTCTACAAACAAAGGAATTCTCCGGTTGGAACATTATTGAAGATTTATGTGAAAAACATTCTAAAGATTGATTCTAAACATCGTTTGACATGTTTCTACGGACTGTAATGGAGCTTTTTGACTTTTTGTCTGCACCTAGTGATCGCGTGTCATGAATTTGGATTACTGGGCTAAATGTGCGAACAAAAAGGAGGTATTTGGACATAAATTATGGACTTTATCGAACAAATTAAACATTTATTGTGGAACTGGGATTCCTGGGAGTGGAATTATAAGATCGTCAAAGGCAAGTGAATATTTATAATGCTATTTCTGACTTCTGTTGACTAACACAACATGGCGGATATCTGTTTGTGTTGATTTGGTCTCTGAGCACTGTACTCAGATTTTTGCATGGTGTGCTTTTTCGGTAAAGCTTTTTTGAAATCTGACACAGTGGTTGCATTAAGGAGAAGCGTATCTATAATTCCATGCTGAATAGTTTTATCTTCTATCAATGTTTATTATGAGTATTTCTGTAAATTCATGTGGCTCTCTGCAAAATCACCCGGATGTTTTGGAACTACTGAACATAACACGCCATATTTTATATAAATATGAACTTTATCGAACAAAGCATACGTGTATTGTAACATGAAGTCCTATGAGTGTCATCCGATGAAGATCATCAAAGGTTAGTGATTAATTTAGCTCTATTTCTGCTTTTTGTGACTCTTCTCTTTGCCTGGAAAAATGACTGTGTTTTCCCATCACTAGGCACTCACCTAACATAATCGTTTGGTTTGCTTTCTTTGTAAAGCCTTTTTGAAATCGGAAACTGTGGTGGGATTAACAACAAGTGTATCTTTAAAATTGTGTAAAATACTTTGTATGTTTGAAGAATTTTAATTATGGAATTTCTGTTGTTTTGAATTTGGCACCCTGCACTTTCACTGGCTGTTAGCGGGATCTCAGCCCAAAGATGTTTTAATGGCATCAGACCGAGGCTCTGCATCTGTCCTCGTGCTCCGAGACCTTAGTGTCTGTATTTGATACCATCGAGATTGGAAACCCAAATTGGTCTACATGGACAAGTTTTGGCTTGGTTTAGATCTTATCTGTCTGAAAGATATGTTTGTCTCTGTAGATGGTTTGTCCTCTAACAAATCAACTGTAAATTTTGGAGTTCTTCAAGGCTCCGTTTTAGGACCACTATTGTTTTCACTATGTATTTTACCTCTTGGTGATGTCATTTCGAAACATAATGTTAACTTTCACTGCTATGTGGATGACACACAACTCTACATTTCGATAAAACATGGTGAAGCACCAAAATTGCCCTCCCTGGAAGCCTGTGTTTCAGACATAAGGAGGTGGATGGTAGTACATTTTCTACTTTTAAACTTGGACAAAACAGAGATGCTTGTTCTAGGTCCCATGAAACAAAGAGATCTTCTCTTGAATCTGACAATTAATCTTGATGGCATCTGAGCTGCCACAAACTTAGACTATTGAAACATCATCCTGAGATGTTTTGAAACATGACATGGTGTCTTCTAACTCTACTTAATCAAGAGTTGTGCAACACCATGCCAGGGACAGGGAGCACTAACAGAAGGGTGTTTCGAGTTTCCAATTCCTGTAAGTGAAATTCACTTCTCTTGTTGTTTTTTCCATTCTCTCATTGTTTATTCCCTTCTCTAGTTGTTTATTCCCTACTCTTGTTGTTTATTCCCTTCTCTTATTGTTTATTCCCTTCTCTTGTTGTTTATTCCCTTCTCTTGTTGTTTATTCCATTCTCATATTGTTTATTCCCTTCTCTTGTTGTTTATTCCCTTCTCTTGTTGTTTATTCCCTTCTCTCATTGTTTATTCCCTTCTCTTGTTGTTTATTCCCTTCTCTCATTGTTTATTACCTTCTATTATTGTTTATGCCCTTCTCTGGTTGTTTATTCCCTTCTCTGGTTGTTTATTCCCTTCTCTTGTTGTTTATTCCCATCTCTTGTTGTTTATTCCCTTCTCTCATTGTTTATTCCCTTGTTGTTTATTCCCTTCTCTTGTTGTTTATTCCCTACTCTTATTGTTTATGCCCTTCTCTGGTTGTTTATTCCCTTCTCTTGTTATTTATTCCCTTCTCTTGTTGTTTATTCCCTTGTTGTTTATTCCCTTCTCTTGTTGTTTATTCCCTACTCTTGTTGTGTATTCCCTTCTCTTATTGTTTATTCCCTTCTCTTGTTGTTTATTCCCTTCTCTTGTTGTTTATTCCCTTCTCTTGTTGTTTATTCCCTTCTCTTGTTGTTTATTCCCTTCTCTCATTGTTTATTCCCTTCTCTTGATGTTTATTCCCTTCTCTCATTGTTTATTACCTTCTCTTATTGTTTATGCCCTTCTCTGGTTGTTTATTCCCTTCTCTTGTTGTTTATTCCCTTCTCTCATTGTTTATTACCTTCTATTATTGTTTATGCCCTTCTCTGGTTGTTTATTCCCTTCTCTGGTTGTTTATTCCTTTCTCTCATTGTTTATTACCTTCTATTATTGTTTATGCCCTTCTCTGGTTGTTTATTCCCTTCTCTTGTTGTTTATTCCCTTCTCTTGTTGTTTATTCCCTTCTCTCATTGTTTATTCCCTTGTTGTTTATTCCCTTCTCTTGTTGTTTATTCCCTACTGTTATTGTTTATGCCCTTCTCTGGTTGTTTATTCCCTTCTCTTGTTGTTTAATCCCTTCTCTTGTTGTTTATTGTAGCCTCGCTACATTGGCTTCCTGTTAAGGCTAGTTCTGATTTCAAGGTTTTACTGCTAAACTACAAAGCATTACATGGGCTTGCTTCTACCTATTTTTCCGATTTGGTACTGCCGTACATACCTACATGTATGCTACGGTCACAAGACGCAGGCCTCCTTACTGTCCCTTGAATTTCTTAGAAAAACAGCTTGAGGCAGGGCTTCTCCTATAGAGCAACATTTTTATGGAATGGTCTGCCTACACATGTGAGAGACACATCTCTTAACATAAGTAGGTCCTATGATTGAGTGTAGTCTGGTCCAGGGGTGTGAAGGCGAACAGAAAGGCACTTGAGCAACGAACCGCCCTTGCTGTCTCTGACTGGCCGGTTCCCCTCTCTCCACTGGAATTCTCTGCCTCAAACCCTATTACAGAGGCTGAGTCACTGGCTTACTGGTCCTTTCCATGCTTTCCCTAGGATGGGTGCGCTAATTGAGTGGGTTGAGTCACTGACGTGTTCTTCCTGACAGGGTTGGCTCACACCCTCGGGTTCGTGCCGTGAGGGAGATCTTTGTGGGCTATACTCGGCCTTGTCTCAGGATAGTAAGTTGGTGGTTGAAGATATCCCTCTGGTGGTGTGGGGGCTGTGCTTTGCCAAGTGGGTGGGGCTATATCCTGCCTGTTTGGCCGTGTCCGGGGACATCATCGGACGGGGCCCCTCCTGTTTCAGCCTCCAGTATTTTTTCTGCAAAGGTTTA
Source organism: Oncorhynchus masou masou (assembly GCF_036934945.1). Lineage (NCBI taxonomy): Eukaryota > Metazoa > Chordata > Actinopteri > Salmoniformes > Salmonidae > Oncorhynchus > Oncorhynchus masou. The sequence continues at coordinate 13,924,941 of NC_088220.1, read as the reverse complement.
TGTGTCGGTGGGGCTAGGGTCAGTCTGTTATATCTGAAGTATTTCTCCTGTCTTATCCGGCGTCCTCTGTGAATTTAAGTATGCTCTCTCGCTTTCTCTCCTTCTCTTTCTCTCAGAGGACCTGAGCCCTAGGACCATGCCTCTGGACTACCTGCCCTGATGGCTCCTTGCTGTCCCCAGTCTACCTGGTTGTGCTGCTGGTCCAGTTTCAACTGTTCTGCCTGTGACTATGGAACCATTGCCTGTTCACCGGACGTGCTACCTGTCCCAGAACTGCTGTTTTAAACTCTCTAGAGACAGCAGGTGCAGTTGAGATACTCTGAATGATCGGCATTGAAAAGCCAACTGACACCTGTTGCACCCTCGAAAACCACTCTGATTATTATTATCTGAACCTGCCGGTCATCTATGAACATTTGAACATCTTGGCCATGTTCTGTTATTAAAATCTCCACCAGACATAGCCAGAAGAGGACTGGCCACCCCTCAGAGCCTGGTTCCTCTCTAGGTTTCCTCCTAGGTTCTGGCCATTTCTAGGGAGTTTTTCCTAGCCACCGTGCTTCTACACCTGCATTGCTTGCTGTTTGGTGTTTTATGCTGGGTTTCTGTACAGCACTTTGTGACATCAGCTGATGTAAGAAGGGCTTTATAAATACATTTGATTGGTGAATTTGATTCATCACTGCCAAAGGTGCATCTAAAATGTATTGACTCAAGGGTGTGAATGCTTATGCAAATTAGATATTTATTTCTCAATAAATTTGCTAAAATGTCTAAAAATATGTTTTCCCTTTGTCGTTATGGGGTATTGTGTGTAGATGGGGAGATGTTTGTATTTATTTAATATATTTTGAATTCAGGCTGTAAAACAACAAACTGTGGAATAAGTCAAGGGGTATGAAAACTTTCTGAAGGCACTATGTCAACTAACGTGTTCTCATATACAACTTTGCAAACACATCTCTCCTGTAATCAGTTAAAACAAACCAGTACTTGCAAGAACAGTACTTGCAAGAACAGCAAAAAAAACATGTCTCAGTCTCAAATCAGATTTCCTAAATGACATTAAAAGGAATAATCGTTGAAGTACGATATTTAACAGGATTCCTGGCTGATCTAATTGTATTGAATGAAAACCCCTTTGAGGGATGTTAATGAAAATTTGTTTTGTCAGAGCATTGATTTCCTGTGGCATGACGGCGACTAGGATTGCCATGTTTGGGTAATACATTTTTCAAAGGCAGGCATGCCTATGGAAGCCCCTCAATAAAAATAATAACAACCAACACAAAAATACCGACTCCCAAAATAGAAGTCTAGGTCAGAGAATGAGACATCACTCGTTTTCTGTGGATGGAGGGATTCTCTCTCCCTTTGTTTTGTCACTCTCTTGTATGTATTCTCATGTGTTTGGGTAGCTGTGGGCTGAGGCAGGGCCAGATTTATACTATAGTATATCTCTCAAGGGATAGAGAAGGACTTTCCCATACAAGCTTATGATATCACCCCTGACAGATTTATCAGTAAGGACTGCCAGGCAACAGGCTTAAAAGATATCAAGTTGTTTTTACTGCGGTCTCACCAATCTCACAGAGGCTGTTTCTTAATATGCATACTACCGTGCTCCACACTCTCATGCTCCGAGTGCATTCTGCAACAACGTTCTCTTAACTATGTTACATTTGATGAACTCTCGCGCTCCCCTTACTGCATTACCTCACACTTCACCTCACCATTCACTGAACCTTCTTCCAGCCAGGACAATGGCAGTAGAGATGAATAACGAATGTTGTGCAAGATAGATGTACATTTTTCGTGGCTATCTAATTAGCCAGTTAGCCCTATTAACCTATGGACTTACCCATTCACTGAACAGTCTTCCAGCCAGGACAATGGCAATAGAGATGAAGAACAAGACATGCACAAAGCAACCGTTTCACTTCATAACTATCAGCTAGCAATATGTAAATCTTAGTAGGTAACCAGATAGTTCAACAGGCAAAATGACCTAAAAGTAATATTATGCAAGATTCTTTGTGGGTAGCTAGCTAACAATTATTTGTGGCTCGTTAACAGTAGTAGCTAGCCAGTTGGCCCTATTGACTTATTATGGGCAGCGATCTAGAGCATGTAGGCAGGTAAACATGCCAAAATTACAGTATGTATTTATTAACAAATCAAGATAAAATATTGTGGTCAGGCAACATCTGAGATGTGAATAGGTGACATTTCATTCTGAAGTCAGAGTGTATTTTCTCTCTCTACTGCTCAAATAATGGCCCCCATAGAGTTCAAGAAATTCTGCATAGTGGTTGTGTCAAATGTCTTTGCATACTTTACATTGAAGCTTGTATCAATGCATGCTTCAAAATATGTACAAACGGATTGGAGAATGCACTAACAGAACCTCAGAGCCTCAGCTGTGCCTGCCTAAGCAGAGAATGGAGGTTAATCATTTTAAAAGTCATACAGCTGAGCCAAAACTATAATACCATTTCAGACTCGAGATACATGTGTGATTGAAGCAGCCTTCTTCCAACAGTATTACAATAACACATCATAGTTGTGCAAAAGCGATAGGTTCCATTCTATATTATATTCTATTTCATTGTATTATATTATATTTGATTCTACTCTGTTCTATTTGAATCTACTCTGTTCTATTTGATTATTTTCTATTTGATTCTATTATATTCTATTTGATTCTACTCTGTTCTATTTGATTCTATTCTATTTGATTCTATTCTATTCTATTTGATTCTATTCCACCTCACCAGACAATTTTTAGTCAGTCATTGTAAAGTATGACTGTAAACTATGACTGAAGCAGATATGAGACCTCAACCACAGCCACCTGCCTTGAGTTCTCTCTGAGAGGTTCCAGGAAGTGTTGAATGATGACAGACTGAGCCGACCAGAAGCCAGAGCAGCTGGGGTCACGGCTGGTAACGGTGTTTTTTATTTTTTTATTTTTTTATTTCACCTTTATTTAACCAGGTAGGCTAGTTGAGAACAAGTTCTCATTTGCAACTCCGACCTGGCCAAGATAAAGCTTAGCAGTGTGAGCAGACAACACAGAGTTACACATGGAGTAAACAATTAACAAGTCAATAACACAGTACAAAAAAGGCGAGTCTATATACATTGTGTGCAAAAGGCATGAGGAGGTAGGCGAATAAATACAACCTTGCAGATTAGCACTGGAGTGATAAATGATCAGATGGTCATGTACAGGTAGAGATACTGGTGTGCAAAAGAGCAGAAAAGTAAATAAATAAAAACAGTGTGAGGATGAGGTAGGTGAAAATGGGTGGGTTATTTACCAATAGACTATGTACAGCTGCAGCGATCGGTTTGCTGCTCAGATAGCACATGTTTGAAGTTGGTGAGGGAGATAAAAGTCTCCAACTTCAGGGATTTTTGCAATTCGTTCCAGTCACAGGCAGCAGAGTACTGGAACGAAAGGCGGCCAAATGAGGTGTTGGCTTTAGGGATGATCAGTGAGATACACCTGCTGGAGCGCGTGCTACTGATGGGTGTTGCCATCGTGACCAGTGAACTGAGATAAGGCGGAGCTCTACCTAGCATGGACTTGTAGATGACCTGGAGCCAGTGGGTCTGGCGACGAATATGTAGCGAGGGCCAGCCGACTAGAGCATACTAGTCGCAGTGGTGGGTGGTATAAGGTGCTTTAGTGACAAAACGGATGGCACTGTGATAAACTGCATCCAGTTTGCTGAGTAGAGTGTTGGAGGCAATTTTGTAGATGACATCGCCGAAGTCGAGGATCGGTAGGATAGTCAGTTTTACTAGGGTAAGTTTGGAGGCGTGAGTGAAGGAGGCTTTGTTGCGGAATAGAAAGCCGACTCTTGATTTGATTTTCGATTGGAGATGTTTGATATGAGTCTGGAAGGAGAGTTTACAGTCTAGCCAAACACCTAGGTACTTATAGGTGTCCACATATTCAAGGTCGGAACCATCCAGGGTGGTGATGCTAGTCGGGCATGCTGGTGCAGGCAGCGATCGGTTGAAAAGCATGCATTTGGTTTTACTAGCGTTTAAGAGCAGTTGGAGGCCACGGAAGGAGCGTTGTATGGCATTGAAGCTCGTTTGGAGGTTAGATAGCACAGTGTCCAAGGACGGGCCGGAAGTATATAGAATGGTGTCGTCTGCGTAGAGGTGGATCAGGGAATCGCCCGCAGCAAGAGCAACATCATTGATATATACAGAGAAAAGAGTCGGCCCGAGAATTGAACCCTGTGCACCCCCATAGAGACTGCCAGAGGACCGGACAGCATGCCCTCCGATTTGACACACTGAACTCTGTCTGCAAAGTAATTGGTGAACCAGGCAAGGCAGTCATCCGAAAAACTGAGGCTACTGAGTCTGCCGATAAGAATATGGTGATTGACAGAGTCGAAAGTCTTGGCAAGGTCGATGAAGACGGCTGCACAGTACTGTCTTTTATCGATGGCAGTTATGATATCGTTTAGTACCTCGAGTGTGGCTGAGGTGCACCCGTGACCGGCTCGGAAACCAGATTGCACAGTGGAGAAGGTACGGTGGGATTCGAGATGGTCAGTGACCTGTTTGTTGACTTGGCTTTCGAAGACCTTAGATAGGCAGGGCAGGATGGATATAGGTCTGTAACAGTTTGGGTCCAGGGTGTCTCCCCCTTTGAAGAGGGGATGACTGCGGCAGCTTTCCAATCCTTGGGGATCTCAGACGATATGAGAGAGAGGTTGAACAGGCTGGTAATAGGGGTTGCGACAATGGCGGCGGATAGTTTCAGAAATAGAGGGTCCAGATTGTCAAGCCCAGCTGATTTGTACGGGTCCAGGTTTTGCAGCTCTTTCAGAACATCTGCTATCTGGATTTGGGTAAAGGAGAACCTGGAAGGGCTTGGGCGAGAAGCTGCGGTGGGGGCTGAGCTGTTGGCCGATGCTGGAGTAGCCAGGCGGAAGGCATGGCCAGCCGTTGAGAAATGCTTGTTGAAGTTTTCGATAATCATGGATTTATCGGTGGTGACCGTGTTACCTAGCCTCAGTGCAGTGGGCAGCTGGGAGGAGGTGCTCTTGTTCTCCATGGACTTCACAGTGTCCCAGAACTTTTTGGAGTTGGAGCTACAGGATGCAAACTTCTGCCTGAATAAGCTGGCCTTAGCTTTCCTGACTGACTGCGTGTATTGGTTCCTGACTTCCCTGAACAGTTGCATATCGCTGGGACTATTCCATGCTATTGCAGTCCGCCACAGGATGTTTTTGTGCTGGTCGAGGACAGTCAGGTCTGGAGTGAACCAAGGGCTGTATCTGTTTTTGGTTCTGCATTTTTTGAACGGAGCATGCTTATCTAAAATGGTGAGGAAGTTACTTTTAAAGAATGACCAGGCATCCTCAACTGACGGGATGAGGTCAATGTCCTTCCAGGATACCCGGGCCAGGTCGATTAGGAAGGCCTGCTCACAGAAGTGTTTTAGGGAGCGTTTGACAGTGATGAGGGGTGGTCGTTTGACTGCGGCTCCGTAGCGGAAACAGGCAATGAGGCAGTGATCGCTGAGATCCTGGTTGAAGACAGCGGAGGTGTATCTGGAGGGCCAGTTGGTCAGGATGACGTCTATGAGGGTGCCCTTGTTTACAGAGTTAGGGTTGTACCTGGTGGGTTCCTTGATGATTTGTGTGAGATTGAGGGCATCTAGCTTAGATTGTAGGACTGCCGGGGTGTTAAGCATATCCCAGTTTAGGTCACCTAAAAGAACAAACTCTGAAGCTAGATGGGGGGCGATCAATTCACAAATGGTGTCCAGGGCACAGCTGGGAGCTGAGGGGGGTCGGTAGCAGGCGGCAACAGTGAGAGACTTATTTCTGGAGAGAGTAATTTTCAAAATTAGTAGTTCGAACTGTTTGGGTATGGACCTGGAAAGTATGACATTACTTTGCAGGCTATCTCTGCAGTAGACTGCAACTCCTCCCCCTTTGGCAGTTCTATCTTGACGGAAGATGTTATAGTTGGGTATGGAAATCTCAGAATTTTTGGTGGCCTTCATGAGCCAGGACTCAGACACGGCAAGGGCATCAGGGTTAGCAGAGTGTGCTAAAGCGGTGAGTAAAACAAACTTAGGGAGGAGGCTTCTGATGTTGACATGCATGAAACCAAGGCTTTTTCGATCACAGAAGTCAACAAATGAGGGTGCCTGGGGACATGCAGGGCCTGGGTTTACCTCCACATCACCCGCGGAACAGAGAAGGAGTATTATGAGGGTGCGGCTAAAGGCTATCAAAACTGGTCGCCTAGAGCATTGGGGACAGAGAATAAGAGGAGCAGATTTCTGGGCATGGTAGAATATATTCAGGGCATAATGCGCAGACAGGGGTATGGTGGGGTGCGGGTACAGCGGAGGTAAGCCCAGGCACTGGGTGATGATGAGAGAGGTTGTATCTCTGGACATGCTAGTTGTAATGGGTGAGGTCACCGCATGTGTGGGAGGTGGGACAAAGGAGGTATCAGGGGTATGAAGAGTGGAACTAGGCGCTCCATTGTGAACTAAAACAATGATAACTAACCTGAACAACAGTATACAAGGCATATTGACATTTGAGAGAGACATACAGCGAGGCATACAGTAATCACAGGTGTTGAATTGGGAAAGCTAGCTAAAACAGTAGGTGAGACAACAACAGCTAATCAGCTAGCACAACAACAGCAGGTAAAATGGCGTTGACTAGGCAACGGGGCCGACAGATAAAACATAAACAAGCAGAATGAGGTACCGTGATTAATGGACAGTCCAGCGTGCATCAGCTATGTAGCCAAGTGATCAGTGTCCAGGGGGCAGGGAAACTGGATTAGTGAGTGTTATCCAGGTAAAAAAAAAACTAACAATGACTAAATTGCTTGTAGCTAGTAGGCTAGTTAGCTTCTGGAGGTTCTTGAGTGTGTTCTAAAAATTAAAAATAATAGCGATTCCGTATCACATTGGGTGAGGCAGGTTACCGGAATGTATAAACAAATAAAACATCGGAAAGAGATAAGAGAGTAAATATGGGTCCAGTGAGTGTTTGGGACGAGGCGATTCAGACGGTTAGCAGGCCTGTGCTAACAAGCTAACAGTTAGTAGGCCGGGGCTAAACAAGGTAGCAGTTAGCAGGCCGAAATAGCAAGCAGGGAGATAGCAAGGGCTAGAGAGTTAGCCTTTGGGGGACGTCGCGATGGGGTGAGTCTGTTTATTCCTCTTCATGCGGTGACATCGATAGACCGGTCTGGGGGTCCGGTAATTGTAGCCCAGGAGTATGCTACGGTGGTAGGTATTGTAGCCCAGGAGTATGCTACGGAGGTAGCACAGGTGCTCTGGCGGGGCTAGCTTCAGGCTAAGTGGGTGGAAGCGCTAGCCAGCAGTAATCGTCCGGGGTTGCGGTTTAGCTAAATAACTAGTTGTGAAGATCCAGATGTTCCGTTTGCGGCGGGAATCTGGGGATAAAAAATAACAAAAATAAATAGGTCCGTTATGCTCTGGTTAGAGTTGCGTTGTTCGAACTGGCGAGAGGTTTCCGAGCTAAAGGTTAGCTGAAGGCCGCTAGCATAGCTGGTAGTTAGCTGGCTAGCTTCAGTTGAGGGGTTCCGGTTCCGAGGTAAATATAAATACTAAATACTTTAGGAAAAAAGAAAAATAGCTACGTTGGGTGAGGCGGGTTGAAGGAGAGTATTTGGAAGCTGAGGTTTAGCAAAATGTTTTAAAAGATATGCAAAGAAAAAATATGTAAAAACGAAAAAAGACGAAATATACAAGGGACACGACACGTCATACTGCTACGCCATCTTGGAAACAATAGTGGGGAAATTGGGGAAATTATATCAGCATCACAGTCCGTCACTGGCTTTTTCTAAACAGAAACATGGCTGAACCTCTATCAGAGAATATACTGAAGCATGGAGACAAGATGCTATCTCAGAGTCTGTCTTCCATGTATTAGAGCAGCTAGCATAGCCAGATTAATCAAATGGGCACTGATGTTTTAATCAACGTGGCGATACAAGTGATATGAAGCTCAAGCTATAAATGCCAGTGACCATAGTATGTCATCGTCTTTAACAAAGCATTTTTGTGTTGGAGGGGAGGTGGATTGTCAGCGACTTCACCAACCATCTGCTGTTATGCTTTCGTGCGTGTGTGTGTGTGTGTGTGTGTGTGTGTGTGTGTGTGTTTTAGGTGTACTTTCTATAATCTCAGTGCCAGCTACAGTCCTCCTTCTAACATCACGTCCTAGACATTCAGTCAGTTATGGACTGAACGCTAGTAGACAGTGTGATAAGTTCGCCTTGAGGATATCGCAGAGCAGCCAGCCTCCCTCCCTCCACCCCACCCTGTCTAACTGTGCTAAGTGCTATTTCCAAGGAAGTTTTCATCCTATGGACATGCTCTACCAGATGTCATCCCCAAATCTGCCCTCTAAGGGTTAAATACCCTCCCCTCTCCTCCCCTCTAACGGTTAAACACCTTCCCCTCCCCTCTAAAGGTTAAACACCATCCACTCCCCTGCCCTCTAAGGGTAAACACCTTCCCCTCCCTTGCCCTCTAGGGGTTAAAATCCCTCCCCTCCTCTGCCCTCCAAGGGTTAAATACCTTCCCCTCCCCTGTCCTCTAAGGTCCTCTCCCCTCTCTTGTCCTCTAAGTGTTAAATACCTTCCCCTGCCCTGTCCTCTCCCCTCCCCTGTCCTCTAAGGGTTAAATACCTTCCCCTCCCCTCCCCTGTCCTCTAAGGGTTAAATACCTTCCCCTCTCTATGGGTTAAATAACTTCCCCTCCCCTGTCCTCTATGGGTTAAATACCTTCCCCTCCCCTGTCCTCTATGGGTTAAATACCTTCCCCTCCCCTGTCCTCTAAGGGTTAAATACCTTCCCCTCTCCTGTCCTCTATGGGTTAAATACCTTACCCTCCCCTGTCCCCTCCCCTCCCCTGTCCTCTAAGGGTTAAATACCTTCCCCTCCCCTGTCCTCTCCCCTCCCCTGTCCTCTAAGGGTTAAATACCTTCCCCTCCCCTGTCCTCTAAGGGTTAAATACCTTCCCTCCCCTGTCCTCCCCCTCCCCTGTCCTCTAAGGGTTAAATACCTTCCCCTCCCTGTCCTCTCCCCTCCCCTGTCCTCTAAGGGTTAAATACCTTCCCCTCCCCTGTCCTCTAAGGGTTAAATACCTTCCCCTCCCCTGTCCTCTCCCCTCCCCTGTCCTCTAAGGGTTAAATACCTTCCCCTCCCCTGTCCTCTAAGGGTTAAATACCTCCCCCTCCCCTGTCCCCTCCCCTCCCCTGTCCTCTAAGGGTTAAATACCTTCCCCTCCCCTGTCCTCTAAGGGTAAATACCTTCCCCTCCCCTGTCCTCTAAGGGTTAAATACCTTCCCCTCCCCTGTCCTCTAAAGGTAACACCTCCTCTCTACCCTGACCACAATGCCACCACATCTAAAGGTAACACCTCCTCTCTACCCTGACCACAATGCCACCACATCTAAAGGTAACACCTCCTCTCTACCCTGACCACAATGCCACCACATCTAAAGGTAACACCTCCTCTCTACCCTGACCACAATGCCACCACATCTAAAGGTAACACCTCCTCTCTACCCTGACCACAATGCCACCACATCTAACACCTCCTCTCTACCCTGACCACAATGCCACCACATCTAAAGGTAACACCTCCTCTCTACCCTGACCACAATGCCACCACATCTAAAGGTAACACCTCCTCTCTACCCTGACCACAATGCCACCACATCTAAAGGTAACACCTCCTCTCTACCCTGACCACAATGCCACCACATCTAAAGGTAACACCTCCTCTCTACCCTGACCACAATGCCACCACATCTAAAGGTAACACCTCCTCTCTACCCTGACCACAATGCCACCACATCTAAAGGTAACACCTCCTCTCTACCCTGACCACAATGCCACCACATCTAAAGGTAACACCTCCCTCTACCCTGACCACAATGCCACCACATCTAAAGGTAACACCTCCTCTCTACCCTGACCACAATGCCACCACCGAAAGGTAACACCTCCTCTCTACCCTGACCACAATGCCACCACATCTAAAGGTAACACCTCCTCTACCCTGACCCAATGCCACCACAATGCCACCACATCTAAAGGTAACACCTCCTCTCTACCCTGACCACAATGCCACCACATCTAAAGGTAACACCTCCTCTCTACCCTGACCACAATGCCACCACATCTAAAGGTAACACCTCCCTACCCTGACCACAATGCCACCACATCTGACCTGACCACAATGCCACCACATCTAAAGGTAACACCTCCTCTCTACCCTGACCACAATGCCACCACATCTAAAGGTAACACCTCCTCTCTACCCTGACCACAATGCCACCACATCTAAAGGTAACACCTCCTCTCTACCCTGACCACAATGCCACCACATCTAAAGGTAACACCTCCTCTCTACCCTGACCACAATGCCACCACATCTAAAGGTAACACCTCCTCTCTACCCTGACCACAATGCCACCACATCATCTACCCTGACCACAATGCCACCACATCTAAAGGTAACACCTCCTCTCTACCCTGACCACAATGCCACCACATCTAAAGGTAACACCTCCTCTCTACCCTGACCACAATGCCACCACATCTAAAGGTAACACCTCCTCTCTACCCTGACCACAATGCCACCACATCTAAAGGTAACACCTCCTCTCTACCCTGACCACAATGCCACCACATCTAAAGGTAACACCTCCTCTCTACCCTGACCACAATGCCACCACATCTAAAGGTAACACCTCCTCTCTACCCTGACCACAATGCCACCACATCTAAAGGTATAGGGAACCCTCTGAGAACAATGTTAATTACAGCTAATTATCAGTTTAGTACCTGGACACAATAACAGGCATCTCAGACTCCATAAACTGGAGACTGTCCAGCGTTGATAGTATAGGTACTGTATTGGTTAAAGTAGTAAAGCTTTCATGTACAGGTAACACCAAATAAAGGAGACACCAAAATGAACTGTCTTAATAAGCCGTTGGACCTCCACGAGCCAGAACAGCTTCAATGCACCTTGGAATAGATTCTACAAGTGTCTGGAACTCTATCGGAGGAATGTGACACCATTATTCCATGAGAAAATCCATAATTTGGTGTTTTGTTTTAGGTGGTAGAAAACGCTGTCTCAGACACCACTCCAGAATCTCCCATAAGTGTTCCATTGGGTTGAGATCTGGTGACTGAGAAGGCCATGGCATATGGTTTACATCATTTTCATGCTCATCAAACCATTCAGTGACCACTCGTACCCTGTGGCTGGGGGTATTGTCATCCTATGGGGGCATAGAAATGATAGCCAAAATAATGGCCTGTCCAGCATTTTTATACATGACCCTAAGCATAATTGGATGTTATTTGCTTAATTAACTCATGAAGCACATCTATGTGGAAGCACCTGATATCAATGTATACTGTACAGTGCATTCGGAAAGTATTCAGACCCCTTCCCTATTTACACATTTTGTTATGTTATAGCCTTATTCTAAAATTTATTAAATAAATGTTTTTCCTCATCAATCTATAAACAATACCCCATAATTGCAAATGTATATACCATAACATTAGCATTCAGACCCTTTGCTTTGAGCTCAGGTGCATCCTGTTTCCATTGATCATCCTTCAAATGTTTCTACAACTTGATTGGAGTCCACCTGTGGTAAATTCAATTGGAAAGACACACTCATGTCTGTATAAGGTCCCGCAGTTGACAGTGCATGTCAATGCAAAAGCCAAGGTATGAGATATAAAGGAATTGCCCGTAGAGTTCTGGGACAGGATTGTGTCGAGGCACAGACCTGGGGAAGGGTACCAAAATATTTCTGCAGCATTGAAGGTCCCCAAGAACACAGTGGCCTCCAACATTCTTGAATGGAAGAACCATCAAGATTCTCCCTAGAGCTGGCCGCCCAGCCAAACTGAGCAAAGAGGTGACCAAGTACCTGATGGTCACTCTGACAGAGCTCCAGAGTTCCATTGTGGAGATGGGAAAATCTTCCAGAAGGACAACCATCTCTGCAGCACTCCACCAATCAGGCCTTTATGGTAGAGTGTCCTTACGGAAGTAACTTCTCAGTGAAAGGCAAGACAGCCCACTTGGAGTTTGACAAAAGGCACCTAAAGGACTCTCAGACCATGAGAAACAAGATTCTCTGGTCTGATTAAACCAAGATTGAACTCTTCGGCCTGAATGCCAAGTGTCACTTCTGGAGGAAAGCTGGCAACATTCCTACGGTGAAGCATGGTGATGGAAGCGTCATGCTGTGGGGATGTTTTTCAGTGGCAGGGACTGGGAGACTAGTTAGGATTGAGGGAAAGATAGAGAAAAGTACAGAGAGATCTTTGATGACAACCTACTCCAGAACAACCAGGATTTCAGACTGGGGAGAAGGTTCACCTTCCAACAGGACAACGACACTAAGCAGACAGCCAAGCCAACATTGGGTGGCCCAGCCAGAGCCCGGACTTGAACCTGATCGAACATCTCTGGAGAGACCTGAAAAAAACTGTGCAGTGACGCTCCCCATCAAACCTGACAGAGCTTGAAAGGATCTGCAGAGAAGAATGGAAGACACGTCTCGAATACAGGTGTTTCATACTTGTAGTGTTGTACCCAAGAAGATTCGAGGTTGTAATCGCTGCCAAAAGAGCTTCAACAAAGAACTGAGTAAGTTGTCTGAATACTTATGTAAATGTACTATTTTTTATTTTACTTTTGAAGAAAGTGATTTCATTATGTTTTTTGTTTTGTTTAGAATAACATAACAATATGTCAAGGGGTCGGAGTACTTTCCATATGCACTGTACTTTGTATGCCTATTTTACTCAATCTGTTACATTATGTTGACAGTTACTTGTATCCATCCGTTCACTTACCTGACTGTTTCCTCAGAGAACAGGAAGAGCTTGGTGGTTTACAGAGAACAGGACAGGGACTTGGTGACTGTTTCCTGAACAGGACGAGAGGGGATGCTTTTCCTCAGAGAACAGGACAGAGAACAGGACGAGAGGGGATGCTTGGTGACTGTTTACTCAGAGAACAGGACGAGAGGGGATGCTTGGTGACTGTTTCCTCAGAGAACAGGACGAGAGGGGATGCTTGGTGACTGTTTCCTCAGAGAACAGGACGAGAGGGGATGCTTGGTGACTGTTTACTCAGAGAACAGGACGAGAGGGGATGCTTGGTGACTGTTTACTCAGAGAACAGGACGAGAGGGGATGCTTGGTGACTGTTTACTCAGGGAACAGGAAGAGAGTTGATGCTTGGTGACTGTTTACTCAGAGAACAGGACGAGAGGGGATGCTTGGTGACTGTTTACTCAGAGAACAGGAAGAGAGAGGATGCTTGGTGACTGTTTCCTCAGAGAACTTGGTGACTGTTTACTCAGGAACAGGAGAGAGGGGATGCTTGGTGACTGTTTACTCAGAGAACAGGAAGAGAGAGGATGCTTGGTGACTGTTTACTCAGAGAACAGGAAGAGAGAGGATGCTTGGTGACTGTTTCCTCAGAGAACAGGACGAGAGGGGATGCTTGGTGACTGTTTACTCAGGGAACAGGAAGAGAGTTGATGCTTGGTGACTGTTTACTCAGAGAACAGGACGAGAGGGGATGCTTGGTGACTGTTTCAGAGAACAGGAAGAGAGAGAACAGGAAGGAGAGAGGATGCTTGGTGACTGTTTACTCAGAGAACAGGATGCTTGGTGACTGTTTCCTAAGAGAACAGAGAGGATGCTTGGTGACTGTTTACTCAGAGAACAGGAACAGGAGAGAGAGGATGCTTGGTGACTGTTTACTCAGAGAACAGGAAGAGAGAGGATGCTTGGTGACTGTTTACTCAGAGAACAGGAAGAGAGAGGATGCTTGGTGACTGTTTACTCAGAGAACAGGAGAGAGAGGATGCTTGGTGACTGTTTACTCAGAGAACAGGAAGAGAGAGGATGCTTGGTGACTGTTTACTCAGAGAACAGGAAGAGAGAGGATGCTTGGTGACTGTTTACTCAGAGAACAGAACTTGGTGAGGACTCAGAGAACAGAGAGGATGCTTGGTGACTGTTTACTCAGAGAACAGGAAGAGAGAGGATGCTTGGTGACTGTTTACTCAGGGAACAGGATGAGAGAGGATGCTTGGTGACTGTTTACTCAGAGAACAGGAAGAGAGAGGATGCTTGGTGACTGTTTACTCAGAGAACAGGAAGAGAGAGGATGCTTGGTGACTGTTTACTCAGAGAACAGGACGAGAGGATGCTTGGTGACTGTTTACTCAGAGAACAGGAGAGAGGATGCTTGGTGACTGTTTACTCAGAGAACAGGACGAGAGTTTACTCAGGATGCTTGGTGACTGTTTACTCAGAGAACAGGAAGAGAGGGGATGCTTGGTGACTGTTTACTCAGAGAACAGGAAGAGAGAGGATGCTTGGTGACTGTTTACTCAGAGAACAGGAAGAGAGAGGATGCTTGGTGACTGTTTTATTCAGAAAACAGGAAGAGAGAGGATGCTTGGTGACTGTTTACTCAGAGAACAGGAAGAGAGAGGATCCTTGGTGACTGTTTACTCAGAGAATAGGACGAGAGGGGATGCTTGGTGACTGTTTCCTAAGAGAACAGGAAGAGAGAGGATGCTTGGTGACTGTTTACTCAGAGAACAGGATGAGAGGGGATGCTTGGTGACTGTTTCCTCAGAGAACAGGAAGAGAGAGGATGCTTGGTGACTGTTTACTCAGGGAACAGGATGAGAGAGGATGCTTGGTGACTGTTTACTCAGAGAACAGGACGAGAGGGGATGCTTGGTGACTGTTTATTCAGAGAACAGGAAGAGAGAGGATGCTTGGTGACTGTTTACTCAGAGAACAGGAAGAGAGAGGATGCTTGGTGACTGTTTCCTCAGAGAACAGAGAACAGGAACAGGAGAGAGAGGATGCTTGGTGACTGTTTACTCAGAGAACAGGACAGAGAACAGGAAGAGGATGCTTGGTGACTGTTTACTCAGAGAACAGGAAGAGAGAGGATGCTTGGTGACTGTTTACTCAGGGAACAGAGAACAGGAAGAGAGAGGATGCTTGGTGACTGTTTACTCAGAGAACAGGAAGAGAGAGGATGCTTGGTGACTGTTTACTCAGAGAACAGGAAGAGAGAGGATGCTTGGTGACTGTTTACTCAGAGAACAGGAAGAGAGAGGATGCTTGGTGACTGTTTACTCAGAGAACAGGAAGAGAGAGGATGCTTGGTGACTGTTTACTCAGAGAACAGGACAGGAGAGAGGATGCTTGGTGACTGTTTACTCAGAGAACAGGAAGAGAGAGGATGCTTGGTGACTGTTTACTCAGGGAACAGGAAGAGAGATGCTTGGTGATGAACTTGGTGACTGTTTACTCAGAGAACAGGACTCAGAGAACAGACTGTTTACTCAGAGAACAGGAAGAGAGGATGCTTGGTGACTGTTTACTCAGAGAACAGGAAGAGAGAGGATGCTTGGTGACTGTTTACTCAGAGAACAGGAAGAGAGAGGATGCTTGGTGACTGTTTACTCAGAGAACAGGAAGAGAGAGGATGCTTGGTGACTGTTTACTCAGAGAACAGGAAGAGAGAGGATGCTTGGTGACTGTTTACTCAGAGAACAGGAAGAGAGAGGATGCTTGGTGACTGTTTACTCAGAGAACAGGAAGAGAGAGGATGCTTGGTGACTGTTTACTCAGAGAACAGGAAGAGAGAGGATGCTTGGTGACTGTTTACTCAGAGAACAGGAAGAGAGAGGATGCTTGGTGACTGTTTACTCAGAGAACAGGAGAGAGAGGATGCTTGGTGACTGTTTACTGGTGACTTGGTTTACTCAGAGAACAGGAAGAGAGAGGATGCTTGGTGACTGTTTACTCAGAGAACAGGAAGAGAGAGGATGCTTGGTGACTGTTTACTCAGAGAACAGGAAGAGAGAGGATGCTTGGTGACTGTTTACTCAGAGAACAGGACGAGAGGGGATGCTTGGTGACTGTTTACTCAGAGAACAGGAAGAGAGAGGATGCTTGGTGACTGTTTACTCAGAGAACAGGATGAGAGGGGATGCTTGGTGACTGTTTACTCAGAGAACAGGAAGAGAGAGGATGCTTGGTGACTGTTTACTCAGAGAACAGGATGAGAGAGGATGCTTGGTGACTGTTTACTCAGAGAACAGGAAGAGGGATGCTTGGTGACTGTTTACTCAGAGAACAGGAAGAGAGAGGATGCTTGGTGACTGTTTACTCAGAGAACAGGACTGAGAGAGGATGCTTGGTGACTGTTTACTCAGAGAACAGGAAGAGAGAGGATGCTTGGTGACTGTTTACTCAGAGAACAGGAAGAGAGAGGATGCTTGGTGACTGTTTACTCAGAGAACAGGAAGAGAGAGGATGCTTGGTGACTGTTTACTCAGAGAACAGGAAGAGAGAGGATGCTTGGTGACTGTTTACTCAGAGAACAGGACGAGAGAGGATGCTTGGTGACTGTTTACTCAGAGAACAGGAAGAGAGAGGATGCTTGGTGACTGTTTACTCAGAGAACAGGAAGAGAGAGGATGCTTGGTGACTGTTTACTCAGAGAACAGGAAGAGAGAGGATGCTTGGTGACTGTTTACTCAGAGAACAGGAAGAGAGAGGATGCTTGGTGACTGTTTACTCAGAGAACAGGGAGAGAGAGTTTACTCAGGATGCTTGGTGACTGTTTACTCAGAG
Organism: Oncorhynchus masou masou; assembly: GCF_036934945.1. Lineage (NCBI taxonomy): Eukaryota > Metazoa > Chordata > Actinopteri > Salmoniformes > Salmonidae > Oncorhynchus > Oncorhynchus masou. The sequence continues at coordinate 13,908,177 of NC_088220.1, read as the reverse complement.
AACAGGAAGGAGAGAGGATGCTTGGTGACTGTTTACTCAGAGAACAGGAAGAGAGAGGATGCTTGGTGACTGTTTACTCAGAGAACAGGAAGAGAGGGGATGCTTGGTGACTGTTTACTCAGAGAACAGAGAACAGGACGAGAGGGGATGCTTGGTGACTGTTTACTCAGAGAACAGGAAGAGAGAGGATGCTTGGTGACTGTTTACTGATGCTTGGTGACTGTTTACTCAGAGAACAGGAAGAGAGAGGATGCTTGGTGACTGTTTACTCAGAGAACAGGAAGAGAGAGGATGCTTGGTGACTGTTTACTCAGAGAATAGGAACAGGAGAGGGGATGCTTGGTGACTGTTTACTCAGAGAACAGGAAGAGAGAGGATGCTTGGTGACTGTTTACTCAGAGAACAGGAAGAGAGAGGATGCTTGGTGACTGTTTACTCAGAGAACAGGAAGAGAGGATGCTTGGTGACTGTTTACTCAGAGAACAGGAGAGAGAGGATGCTTGGTGACTGTTTACTCAGAGAACAGGAGAGAGAGGATGCTTGGTGACTGTTTATCAGAGAACAGGAAGAGAGAGGATTGGTGACTGTTTACTCAGAGAACAGGACGAGAGAGGATGCTTGGTGACTGTTTACTCAGAGAACAGGAAGAGAGAGGATGCTTGGTGACTGTTTACTCAGAGAACAGGAAGAGAGAGGATGCTTGGTGACTGTTTACTCAGAGAACAGGAAGAGAGAGGATGCTTGGTGACTGTTTACTCAGAGAACAGGACGAGAGGGGATGCTTGGTGACTGTTTACTCAGAGAACAGGACGAGAGAGGATGCTTGGTGACTGTTTACTCAGAGAACAGGAAGAGAGAGGATGCTTGGTGACTGTTTACTCAGAGAACAGGAAGAGAGAGGATGCTTGGTGACTGTTTACTCAGAGAACAGGAAGAGAGAGGATGCTTGGTGACTGTTTACTCAGAGAACAGGAAGAGAGAGGATGCTTGGTGACTGTTTACTCAGAGAACAGGATGCTTGGTGACTGTTTACTCAGAGAACAGGAAGATGCTTGGTGACTGTTTACTCAGAGAACAGGAAGAGAGAGGATGCTTGGTGACTGTTTACTCAGAGAACAGGATGAGAGGGGATGCTTGGTGACTGTTTACTCAGAGAACAGGAAGAGAGAGGATGCTTGGTGACTGTTTACTCAGAGAACAGGATGAGAGAGGATGCTTGGTGACTGTTTACTCAGAGAACAGATGCTTGGTGAACAGGACAGGAGAGGGGATGCTTGGTGACTGTTTACTCAGAGAACAGGAAGAGGAAGAGGATGCTTGGTGACTGTTTACTCAGAGAACAGGAAGAGAGAGGATGCTTGGTGACTGTTTACTCAGAGAACAGGAAGAGAGGGGATGCTTGGTGACTGTTTACTCAGAGAACAGGAGAGAGGGGATGCTTGGTGGATGAGAACAGGAAGAGAGAGGATTGGTGACTGTTTACTCAGAGAACAGGAAGAGAGAGGATGCTTGGTGACTGTTTACTCAGAGAACAGAACAGTGAAGAGAGGATGCTTGGTGACTCAGAGAACAGGAGAGAGGATGCTTGGTGACTGTTTCAGGGAACTCAGATGCTTGGTGAACAGGAAGAGAGAGGATGCTTGGTGACTGTTTACTCAGAGAACAGGAAGAGAGAGGATGCTTGGTGACTGTTTACTCAGAGAACAGGAGAGAGAGGATGCTTGGTGACTGTTTACTCAGAGAACAGGAAGAGAGAGGATGCTTGGTGACTGTTTACTCAGAGAACAGGAAGAGAGAGGATGCTTGGTGACTGTTTACTCAGAGAACAGGAAGAGAGAGGATGCTTGGTGACTGTTTACTCAGAGAACAGGAGAGAGAGGATGCTTGGTGACTGTTTACTCAGAGAACAGGAAGAGAGAGGATGCTTGGTGACTGTTTCCTCAGAGAACAGGAAGAGAGGGGATGCTTGGTGACTGTTTACTCAGAGAACAGGAACAGGAGAGAGGGGATGCTTGGTGACTGTTTACTCAGAGAACAGGAAGAGAGAGGGGATGCTTGGTGACTTTTACTCAGAGAACAGGAGAGAGAGGATGCTTGGTGACTGTTTACTCAGGAACAGGAAGAGAGAGGATGCTTGGTGACTGTTTACTCAGAGAACAGGAAGAGAGAGGATGCTTGGTGACTGTTTACTCAGAGAACAGGACAGAGAGGGGATGCTTGGTGACTGTTTACTCAGAGAACAGGAGAGAACAGGAGAGGATGCTTGGTGACTGTTTACTCAGAGAACAGGAAGAGAGAGGATGCTTGGTGACTGTTTACTCAGAGAACAGGAAGAGAGAGGATGCTTGGTGACTGTTTTCAGAGAACTCAGAGAACAGGAAGAACTTGGTGAGTTTACTCAGAGAACAGGAGAGAGGATGCTTGGTGACTGTTTACTCAGAGAACAGGAGAACAGGAGAGGATGCTTGGTGACTGTTTACTCAGAGAACAGGAAGAGAGAGGATGCTTGGTGACTGTTTACTCAGAGAACAGGAAGAGAGAGGATGCTTGGTGACTGTTTACTCAGAGAACAGGAAGAGAGGGGATGCTTGGTGACTGTTTACTCAGAGAACAGGAAGAGAGAGGATGCTTGGTGACTGTTTACTCAGAGAACAGGAAGAGAGAGGATGCTTGGTGACTGTTTACTCAGAGAACAGGAAGAGAGAGGATGCTTGGTGACTGTTTACTCAGAGAACAGGAAGAGAGAGGATGCTTGGTGACTGTGACTGACTGTTTACTCAGAGAACAGGAAGAGAGAGGATGCTTGGTGACTGTTTACTCAGAGAACAGAGAACAGGAACAGGAGAGAGGATGACTGTTTGGTGACTGTTTACTCAGAGAACAGGAAGAGAGAGGATGCTTGGTGACTGTTTACTCAGAGAACAGGAAGAGAGGATGCTTGGTGAGAGAACAGGAAGAGAGGATGCTTGGTGATGTTTACTCTTGGTGACTGTTTACTCAGAGAACAGGAAGAGAGAGGATGCTTGGTGACTGTTTTTCTTGATGAGTTTACTCAGAACAGGAAGAGAGAGGATGCTTGGTGACTGTTTACTCAGAGAACAGGAAAGAGAGGATGCTTGGTGACTGTTTACTCAGAGAACAGGAAGAGAGGATGCTTGGTGACTGTTTACTCAGAGAACAGGAAGAGAGAGGATGCTTGGTGACTGTTTACTCAGAGAACAGGAAGAGAGAGGATGTTTGACTGTTTACTCAGAGAACAGGAAGAGAGAGGATGCTTGGTGACTGTTTACTCAGAGAACAGGAAGAGAGAGGATGCTTGGTGACTGTTTACTCAGAGAACAGGAAGAGAGGGATGCTTGGTGACTGTTTACTCAGAGAACAGGAAGAGAGAGGATGCTTGGTGACTGTTTACTCAGAGAACAGGAAGAGAGAGGAGCTTGGTGAACAGGAAGGAAGAGAGGATGCTTGGTGACTGTTTACTCAGAGAACAGAGAACAGGAACTGTTTACTCAGAGAACAGGAAGGAGAGGATGCTTGGTGACTGTTTACTCAGAGAACAGGAAGAGAGAGGATGCTTGGTGACTGTTTACTCAGAGAACAGGAGAGAGAGGATGCTTGGTGACTGTTTACTCAGAGAACAGGAAGAGAGGATGCTTGGTGACTGATCAGAGAACAGGAAGAGAGAGGATGCTTGGTGACTGTTTACTCAGAGAACAGGAAAGAGAGGATGCTTGGTGACTGTTTACTCAGAGAACAGGAAGAGAGAGGATGTGGTGACTGTTTACTCAGAGAACAGGAAGAGAGAGGATGCTTGGTGACTGTTTACTCAGAGAACAGGAACAGGAGAGAGGATGCTTGGTGATGTTTACTCAGAGAACAGGAAGAGAGAGGATGTGACTGTTTACTCAGAGAACAGGAAAGAGAGGATGCTTGGTGACTGTTTACTCAGAGCTTGGTGACTGTTTACTCAGAGAACAGGAAGAGAGAGGATGCTTGGTGACTGTTTACTCAGAGAACAGGAAGAGAGAGGATGCTTGGTGACTGTTTACTCAGAGAACAGGAACAGGAGAGAGGATGCTTGGTGACTGTTTACTCAGAGAACAGGAAGAGAGAGGATGCTTGGTGACTGTTTACTCAGAGAACAGGAAGAGAGATGCTTGGTGAACATGCTTGGTGGACTGAGAGAACAGGAAGGGGATGCTTGGTGACTGTTTACTGAGAGAACAGAGAACAGGAACAGGAGAGGGGATGCTTGGTGACTGTTTACTCAGAGAACAGGAAGAGAGAGGATGCTTGGTGACTGTTTACTCAGAGAACAGGAAGAGAGAGGATGCTTGGTGACTGTTTACTCAGAGAACAGACTGTTTACTCAGAGAACAGAGAGGATGCTTGGTGACTGTTTACTCAGAGAACAGGAAGAGAGAGGATGCTTGGTGACTGTTTACTGAGAGAACAGGAAGAGAGAGGATGCTTGGTGACTGTTTACTCAGAGAACAGGAAGAGAGAGGATGCTTGGTGACTGTTTACTGAGAGAACAGGAAGGGAGAGGAGCTTGGTGACTGTTTACAGAGAAGAGAGAGGATGCTTGGTGACTGTTTACTCAGAGAACAGGACGAGAGGGGATGCTTGGTGACTGTTTACTCAGAGAACAGGAAGAGGGGATGCTTGGTGACTGTTTACTGTTTACAGAGAACAGGAAGAGAGGGATGCTTGGTGACTGTTTACTCAGAGAACAGGAAGGAGAGGATGCTTGGTGACTGTTTACTGAGAGAACAGGAAGAGAGAGTGACTGTTTTGGTGACTGTTTACTCAGAGAACAGGAAGAGAGAGGATGCTTGGTGACTGTTTACTCAGAGAACAGGAAGAGAGAGGATGCTTGGCGAGTATTCCAACATGCTTCAACACGTTCTGCTCAGAGGGTGTTATCTGTATCTCCTCAAAGCAAACACAAAAACTATTCTCTCTCACACACACACACACGCACACGCACACGCACACGCACACACACACGCACACGCACACACACACACACACACACACACACACACACACACACACACACACACACAGTCACATAGGTCAGGGGTTATTAGGGCTGGGCTGTGTTTGTGTGTTTGTTTGTTTGTTTGTTTGTGGTGTGTGTGTGTGTGTGTGTGTGTGTGTGTGTGTGTGTGTGTGTGTGTGTGTGTGTGTGTGTGTGTGTGTGTGTGTGTGTGTGTGCGTGTGCGTCACTCTGAGACACCACACAGGAAGAAGTTCTAAGGGAAAGAGGATGCAGTGATTAATTACTTTTGCAGCCTGCCGGCAGATTCCTGACCACCTACAGCAACCAGACCAGAGGTTTATACACTATTCATTCTTTGAGCATTTGCTTTAGCTTGTCTGGAGTGTCATGTAGGCGGGTTAACACCACTATTCTATTGGTTCCATTGTAAAGGCAAGTTCTACGAGACTGAAATAAAAGAATACTTCAGAGTTTGTCTTGGAAGAAACCTGGAGGTATTGCACATATTGGAGACAAATGTTCCAATAGTTTCAATCTGTTCCAAAGATCCACTCAAACGGGTGTTTTGCCTTGAGATCCGTGCCAGTCTCAAACCTCCTCGTTACATGTTACCTCGTAACCTCTTAACCTCATCCTGTTACACTAATACAGTATGGTATTGTAATATAGTGGGAAGACTGAAGCTTATAATTCATATGAACATTGAAATTACACACACAAACATACTGCTTACCTCCTGTTAGGACTTCCTCCGACATGTACAGAGACAGTGTGGGGGGCAGACAGCAAATATGTTGTTGTCTTGTCCTCCAGTACACTAACTCTCCCATCTTCTTGTCTGTCTTTTCAACCTTAGGCACTCTATAATGGTCCACCTCAAATCCCCCTCAAACCCTAGAATAAGTGGCCAATATAGAGTCTAAACCTGAAACAGCTGCGGCTGGAAGCTGAGTGTCCCCCCTCCTACACAGCAGTCAAATTAGAATCCCTTGAAGACTCGGGGGAATTTCAGTTCTGAATAATCTGCAGCTTTTTTGCTGATGACCAAATAAGAACCATACATCATTAATCATGTGTTCCAGTCCTGTATTATCCTGTATGTAGAACAACTGGCTGTAATCCTCCTGTATGTAGAACAACGTGCTGAAGTTAGTCTTTGGTCTCTCTATGGGCACACACTCACACGTACACACCCACACACGCACACTCACATGTACACACCAACACCCACACCCAAACACACACATATATACCCACATTCAACACACAGTAGATGTGTAGTTATCTGGACAAGTCTTTTGGAGAGAGCGGTGCGTTTTCAGGGTTTATTTGAAAGTCAGCACCTCCTCTAGTTATATCAGCTCTAACCACTTTCCATCTTATCAGATCTGTCCTCCTCTCACAGGAAGAGGAGAGGACGGAGGTTGGTCTGGTATTGTATTGCGTAACCATCTACATGTCCTGGGCTCAGTGTTAATGACCTGTTGACAGGTCCTGGGCTCAGTGTTAATGACTTGTTGACAGGTCCTGGGCTCAGTGTTAATGACCTGTTGACAGGTCCTGGGCTCAGTGTTAATGACCTTTGACAGGTCCTGGGCTCAGAGTTAATGACTTGTTGACAGGTCCTGGGCTCAGGGCTTGTTGACAGGTCCTGGGCTCAGTGTTAATGACTTGTTGACAGGTCCTGGGCTCAGTGTTAATGACCTGTTGACAGGTCCTGGGCTCAGTGTTAATGACTTGTTGACAGGTCCTGGGCTCAGTGTTAATGACCTGTTGACAGGTCCTGGGCTCAGTGTTAATGTTTAACCTGTTGACAGGTCCTGGGCTCAGAGTTAATGAGGTCCTGGGCTCCTTGTTGACAGGTCCTGGACAGGTCCTGGGCTCAGAGTTTAAGGCCTGTTCAGAGTTAATGACCTGTTGACAGGTCCTGGGCTCAGTGTTAATGACTTGTTGACAGGTCCTGGGCTCAGTGTTAATGACTTGTTGAGGTCCTGGGCTCAGTGTGACCTGACAGGTCCTGGGCTCAGTGTTAATGACCTGTTGACAGGTCCTGGGCTCAGAGTTTAAGGCCTGTTGACAGGTCCTGGGCTCAGTGTTAATGACTTGTTGACAGGTCCTGGGCTCAGTGTTAATGACCTTTTGACAGGTCCTGGGCTCAGTGTTAATGACCTGTTGACAGGTCCTGGGCTCAGAGTTTAAGGCCTGTTGACAGGTCCTGGGCTCAGTGTTAATGACTTGTTGACAGGTCCTGGGCTCAGTGTTAATGACCTGTTGACAGGTCCTGGGCTCAGTGTTAATGACTTGTTGACAGGTCCTGGGCTCAGTGTTAATGACCTTTTGACAGGTCCTGGGCTTAGTGTTAATGACCTGTTGACAGGTCCTGGGCTCAGAGTTTAAGGCCTGTTGACAGGTCCTGGGCTCAGTGTTAATGACTTGTTGACAGGTCCTGGGCTCAGTGTTAATGACCTGTTGACAGGTCTTGACATGGTGATGATCTTGACATGGTGATGATCTTTACATAATGATGATCTTGACATAATGATGACCTTGACATGGTGATGATCTTGACAAGGTGATGATATTGACATAATGATGATCTTGACATGGTGATGATCTTGACATGTTGACATGTACACAAACCATCAAAGGGCTTAACAGTCACATTGCTGTATGAAAGGTTAAGGGTCACACACTGTGAATGGCCACAGTGTGTGTTTGTATTCAAACAAACCCTGCAAACGGATTCCGTCTATAAGTCACAAAACAGGATTCACTAGGTACTAAATGAATCAATTGGGTTCCATGTACTCAATGTACCTTCCCCTCCCCTGTTCCGGTTACAGAGAGAAGCAGAGACGCCCAATAATCCCTTACCGGTAATAATTCTCAGTGTAGAGGGATGTTACTGAAACATGTTTCTACCCACTACTCAATAAATGCAGTGCCTCCAGAATCTATTTACACCCATTGACTTTTTCCACGTTTTGTGGTGTAACCGGCTGAATTTTGTACAGTAAAAAAATTTCTATATGTTTCTGGCCTACACACAATACACACAATACCCCAATAATGTCCAAATGGAATGATGCTTTCAGAAGGTATTACAACTGAATAAACATGAAAAGCTGAAATGTCTAAGTACTCAACCCCTTTGTTATGGCAAGCCTAAATACATTCAGAAGTAAAAATGAGCTTAATAGATCACATAATCTTTATTTATTATACCTTTATTTATTAACTTGGCAAGTCAGTTAAGAACAAATTCTTATCTTCAATGACGGCCTAGGAACAGTGGGTTAACTGCCTTGTTCAGGGGCAGAATGACAGATTTGTACCTTGTCAGCTCAGGGATTTGAACTTGCAACCTTTTGGTTACAAGCCCAACGCTCTAACCACTAGGATACCCTGTCACCCCAGGCATTGACTCCTTATGTGTGTAATAATAGTGTTTACTATGATTTTTAAAAGACAACGTCATCTCTGTACCACACACGTAAAAATATCTGTAAAGTCCCTCAGTCGAGCAGTGAATTTCAAACACAGATTCAACCACAAAGACCACAGAGATTTCCTAATACCTCACAAAGGGCCCCTATTGGTAGGTGGGTAAAAATGAAAAAAGCAGACATTGAATATCCCTTTGAGCATGGTGAAGTTATTAATTAAACAGTAACAGAGTTTAATGGCTGTGATAGCAAAAAACTGAGGATGGATCAACAACATTGCAGTTACGCCACAATACTAACCTCATTGACAGAGGGAAAAGAAGGAAGCCTGTCCAGAATACAAATACTCCAAAACATGCATCCTGTTTGCAATTAGGCACTAGAGTAAATCTGAAAATAAGTTGTCAAAGAAATTATCTTCATGTCCTGAATACAAAGCGTTATGTTTGGGGAAAAACCCAACACACACACACAATGGGGTTACTTCACTTTACAAATATCCCCTAACGTTATTACAACAATACAAAAACATGCTCCAACATGATAACAACCCACTATTGATGGATTAGTATGGATTAGTATGTGTGTGATCCCTCTAGTCTCTACGGAGAAATCATCCAATGACATCAACCTATATACTCCGGAGCTGAACAATACATTCTTAACGCTGACCCAGGTCAAATTTCCCCAAGTGAATGTTCAAAACCCTCCTCTCGGGCTTTCAATTTCCTGACAGTTGTCGATGTATTAGTGTGACTGTTGAGTCTGCCCACAGCCCAGAGCGTCTTACTTTATTGGGCATGAGCGGCCAACGATGATCCACCTGGCTTGGAGCTCTGGCCAACTGAAACCCTTTACACAGTCTAGCTAACTGCATGTCTGAGCAGCTTACGTAGAATATTCTGTGACGTCTTCCAACCCCCGACATTCTGATGACATCACTGTTTGCAGAGCAGTCACTTCTGGACTGTAACCTTTGAACCCCCCCACCCCATTATTTGCTATGGAGTGAATGCATCGTAATTGAAGAATGGATCATTGATTGTCCAGACAAAAACAACAACCTATTTCTTGATTTAATTTACAGATATCGCTACTCAGATCATTTGGACATGGACTTAAATGTCCTCCCAAAACTCAGACGAGCACCCCAATACCATAACAACAATTGGTACCACTGCATACCAGCATACTATCTGGTGCATGTGACAATAAAACATAAAACATTTTTATCTACTGATTCATTTGGTGGAAACAAAGATAGTCTGGACCACCTCAGTGGACTGGTACATGATATGACTGAGATTATGACCTACAGTATGTTAACTGTACACATTTCATCAGATATATAATGTTTACTGCAGAAGGGCAGAGAACACCCCTGCTAAGCTCAGACACGAGACGTATGTGGCAGAGTCTACAGACAATCACGGATTACAAGGGAAAACCAACCACGTTGCGGACACCAACGTCTTGCTCCCGGACAAGCTAAAAACCTTCTTTGCCCGCTTTGAGGATAACACAGTGCCACCAACGCGGCCCGCTCACAAGGACTGTGGACTCTCATTCTCCGTGGCTAACGTGAGTAAGAGAATTAAGCGTGTTAACATTCACAAGGCTGTTCGGCCCAGACAGCATACCTAGCCGCGTCCTCAGAGCATCCGCACTCCACCAGGCTAGAGTGTTTACAGACATATTCAATCTCTCCCTATCCCAGCCTGCTGTCCCCACATGCTTGAAGATGTCCACCATTGTTCCTGTACCCAAGAAAGCAAAGGTAACTGAATTAAATGACTATCACCCCGTAGCACTCAATTCTGTCATCATGAAGTGCTTTGAGAGGTTAGTTAAGGTTCATATCACCTACCTTACCTGACACCCTAGACCCACTTCAGTTTGTTTACCGCCCCAGGAAATCCACAAATGATGCAATTGCCATCAGTCTGCACACTGCCCTATCCCATCTGGACAAGAAGAATATCTATATGAGAATGCTGTTCATTGACTATAGCTCAGCATTCAACACCATAGTACCCTTCAAGCTCATCATTAAGCTCGGAGCCTTTGGACTGAACCCCGCCCTGTGCAACTGGGTCCTGGACTTCCTGACGGGCTGCCCCTAGGTGTTGAAGGTAGGAAACAACACCTCCACTTCGCTGATCCTCAACACAGGGGCCCCACAAGGCTGCGTGCTCAGCCCCCTCCTGTACTCCCTGTTCACCCATGACTGCGTGGCAATGCACACCTCCAACTCAATCATTAGGTTTGCTAACGACACAATAGTAGTAGGTCTGATTATCAACAATGATGAGACAGCCTACTGGGAGGAGGTGAGGGCCCAGGTGGAGTAGTGCCAGGAAAATAACCTCTCCCTCAACAAAACAAAGGAGTTGATCATGGACTTCAGGAAACAGCAGGAGTGAGCACAACGGGACGGCAGTGGAGATGGTGGAAAGCTTCAAGTTCCTCGACACATACCGTTGAAGGTTTTCCTTAGCCAATATCACGTTCACTGTCTTCAAACTCCCTATCATAGATGAGCCAAGGCGCAGCGTGCATGAAATTCCACATCTTTTAATAAAGTGAAACTTTCACAAAAATAACAGGTAAACAGAAACCGACCGCGACCCGACCGTGGGGCAAACAAACACACACAGAAAATAAATAATTACCCACAACATAGGTTGGGAATAGGCTGCCTAAGTATGATTCCCAATCAGAGACAACAATAGACAGCTGCCTCTGATTGGGAACCACACTCGGCCAAAAACAAAGAAATAGAAAACATAGAATGCCTACCCAAATCACACCCTGACCTAAATAATACGGCTCTCTAAGGTCAGGGCATGACAGCCAAATACATTTAAACTTAGTTTTTCACATTTCCTGATATTTAATCAGAGTAAACATTTCCTGTTTTAGGTCAGTTAGGATCACCACTTTATTTTAAGAATGTGAAATGTCAGAATAATAGTAGAGAAAATGATTTATTTCAGCTTTTATTTATTTAATCACATTCCTAGTGGGTCAGAAGTTTACATACACTCAAGTAGTATTTGTTGGCATTGCCTTTAAATTGTTTAACTTGGGTCAAACGTTTTGGGTAGCCTTCCACAAGCTTCCCACAATAAGGGGTGAATTTTGGCCGCTTCCTATTGACAGAGCTGGTGTAACTGAGTCAGGTTTTGTAGGCATCCTTGCTCGCACACGCCTTTTCAGTTCTGCCTACAAATTGTCTATGGGATTGAGGTCAGGGCTTTGTGATGTCCACTCCAATACCTTGACTTTGATATCCTTTAGTCCTTTTGGAAGTATGTTTGGGGTCAATGTCCATTTGGAAGACCCATTTGCAACCAAGCTTTAACTTCCTGACTGATGTTTTGAGATGTTGCTTCAATATATCCACGTAATTTTCCTTCCTCATGAAGCCTTCTATTTTGTGAAGTGCACCAGTCCCTCCTGCAGCAAAGCACTCCACAACATGATGCTGCCACCCCCTGTGCTTCACGGTTGGGATGGAGTTCTTTGGCTTGCAGGCCTCCCCCTTTTTCCTCCAAACAAAATGATGGCCATTATTGCCAAGCAGTTCTATTTTTGTTTCATCAGGCCAGAGGACATTTCTCCAAAAAGTATGATCTTTGTCCCCATGTGCAGTTGCAAACAGTAGTCTAGCTTTTTTATGGAGGTTTTGGAGCAGTGACTTCTTCTTTGCTGAGCAGCCTTTCAGGTTATTCGATATAGGACTCGTTTTACTGTGGATTTAGATACCTTTGTACCCATTTCCTCCAGCATCTTCACAAGGTCCTTTGCTGTTGTTCTGGGATTGGTTCGCATTTTTCACACCAAAATATGTTAATCTCAAGGAGACAGAACGTATCTCCTTCCTGAGCGGTATGACGGCTGCGTGGTCCCATGGTGTTTATACTTGTGTACTATTGTTTGTACAGATGAACGTGGTACCTTCAGGCATTTGGAAATTGCTCCCAAAGATGAACCAGACTTGTGCAGGTCTACAATGTTTTTCTGGGGTCTTGGCTGATTTCTTTTGATTTTCCCTTGATGTCATGCAAAGAGGCACTGAGTTTGAAGGTAAGCCTTGAAATACATCCACAGGTACACCTCCAGTTGACCCAAAGGATGTTAATTAGCCTATCAGAAGCTTCTAAAGCCATTACATAATCTTCTGGAATTTTCCAAGCTGTTTAAAGGCACAGTCAACTTAGTGTATGTAAACTTCTGACCCACTGGATTTGTGATACAGTGAATTAGAAGTGAAATCATATGTCTGTAAAAAATTCTTGGATAAATGACTGGTGTCAAAGTAGATGTCCTAACTGAGCTGTCATAACTATAGTTTGTTAACAAGAAATTTGTGGAGTGGTTGAAAAATGAGTTTTAATGACTCCAACCTAAGTCTATGTAAACTTCTGACTTCATCTGTATCACTGACAATCTGAAATGGTCCACCCACATAGACAGTGTGTTGAACAAGGTGCAACATCGCCTCTTCCTCCTCAGGCTGAAGAAATCTGGCTTGGCCCCTTAAGACCCCCTAAAACGTTTCAGATGAACAATTGATAGCATCCTGGCGGGCTGTTTCACCGCCTGGTACGGCAACACCACCACCCGCAACCGCAAGGCTCTCAAAGGGGAGTGCGGTCTGCCCAACACATCACTGGGGGCACACTGCCTGCCCTCCAGGACACCTACAGCACCTGATGTCACAGGAAGGCCAAAAATATCATCAAGGACATCAATTACCTGAGCCACGGCCTGTTCACCCTGCTATCATCCAGAAGGCGAGGTCAATACAGATGCATCAAAGCGGGGACTGAGAGTCTGAAAAACAGCTTCTATCTCAAGGCCATCAACATGTTAATAGGACTAGGCGTCCTGCTAGCGGGACAACTTCCAGTGAATCTGGAGGGTGCGCAATTCAAATGAATAATCATAACAATTATGGATATTAAACATGTAGATACATATGTCTTATATAGGTTGAAAGCTTAAATTCTTGTTAATCTAACGCTAATGTCCGATTTACAGCAGCCATTACAGCGAAAGCACGTTTGAGGACGGCGCCCCACATCAAAATATTTTTCCACCGGCACAGGTTTCATAAATTCACAAATAGCGATTAAATAGCCATCACTAGCCGGCTACCACCCAGTTACTCAACCCTGCACCTTAGAGGCTGCTGCCCTATATACATAGACATGAAATCACTGGTCACTTTCATAATGGAACACTAGTCACCTTAATCATGTTTACATTCTGCTTTACTCATCTCATTTGTATATACTGTATTCCATTCTGCTGTATATTCATCAATGCCACTCCAACATTGCCTGTCCTAATATTTATATATTTCTTAATTCCTTTCCTTTTACATTTGCTTGTATTGTTCTGAATTGTTCGATACTACTGCACTGTTGGAACAAGGAGCACCAGCATTTTGTTAATCCCACAAACACATCTATATATGTGTACTATATGTGACCAATACAATTTGATTTGATTTGATTTGAACATACTGTAACAATGTTATTGGTTCGCTCCCTGTTCCCCCATAAGGCTCTGGTCAAAAGCATTGCATTACAGAGTGAATATGGTGCCATTGGGGCCACAGACAAAAAGGAGAAAAAAGGAGAAAAACTTCATGACGTTTACTAGAAAAAGTTTATGCGCTTGTTTCCGAACATTAATATCCAAGGTTTGGTTTTTCATTGTAAAGACGGCCAACTTTTCTGAGGGTTTTATGGTTTTGTTTATATCGTAGATATACTGGCGTATATCACCGACAATGTGTAACCTCCCTCTTGGATTTATATCAACATCTTCAGTCCAACAAGATGGAGCATTTCGCTCCACTCGCAATAACATCTGCTAAACACGTGTATGTGACCAATAACATTTGATTTGACTTGATGTTCTCCACACCAAAAGGTTGTTGAATGTAAAATGTCCATATTTGAGACATAGTAGCCAGCACATTCACATAAAAGTGTTGTAGCCATCCACTTATGTCAAGTTCTTTTCACACATTCCCTCCTTCCTGTGTCGAAGTTGAGTATGTGCAGATAACGTCTGTCAGTGAATATTAGGGTGAAAAGACAAGAGAAGTGAAGCCACCTTAGACTATTGAAATACACCCATATACTGATCTCTGCCACTTTAGACTTTTTAGATACACCCATGTACTGATTTCTGCCACCTTAGACTAATAAGATACACCCATGTACTGACCTCTGCCTCACCAGACAGAAATAAATTGAGATATCTTGCTGAGCTGTGAGCTGTGCTGTTAGCTGAGATGTTAGCTGTGCTGATAGCTGAGCTGTTAGCTGTGTTGATAGCTGAGCTGTTAGCTGAGCTGGTAGCTGTGCTGTTAGCTGTGCTGTTAGCTGTGCTGATAGCTGAGCTGTTAGCTGTGCTGTTAGCTGAGCTGTTAGCTGTGCTGTTAGCTGAGCTGTTAGCTGTGTTGATAGCTGAGCTGTTAGCTGAGCTGTTAGCTGTGTTGTAAGCTGAGCTGTTAGCTGTGCTGTTAGCTGAGCTGTTAGCTGTGCTGTTAGCTGTGCTGTTAGCTGAACTATTACAGAAGTAGCACACCTTAATGACCTGGTCAACTAATCATCAGGCCCTTGACTAGGTGAATCAGATGAGCTACTTCAGGCCCTTGACTAGGTGAATCAGATGAGCTACTTCAGGCCCTTGACTAGGTGAATCAGATGAGCTACTTCAGGCCCTTGACTAGGTGAATCTGATGAGCTACTTCAGGCCCTTGACTAGGTGAATCAGATGAGCTACTTCGGGCCCTTGACTAGGTGAATCAGATGAGCTACTTCAGGCCCTTGACTAGGTGAATCAGATGAGCTACTTCAGGCCCTTGACTAGGTGAATCAGATGAGCTACTTCAGGCCCTTGACTAAGTGAATCTGATGAGTTACTTCAGGCCCTTGACTAGGTGAATCAGATGAGTTACTTCAGGCTCTTGACGAGATGAATCAGATGAGCTACTTCAGGCCCTTGACTAGGTGAATCAGATTAGCTCCTTCAGGCCCTTGACTAGGTGAATCAGATGAGCTACTTCAGGCCCTTGATTAGGTGAATCAGATGAGCTACTTTAGGGCTACAACAAAATTGTGAAATGTCTGGGGGTCCCTGGGGAGAGGTTTGAAAAAGGCTGTCCTAGATTATGCAGTGTTCCCTGGCAGAGGAAAAGTGTGGCTGTGACATGGAAACAGATTCTTGGCCCTCTGTTACTGGCATGGTCCCCTTTCCTCTGCTCCCAAACACTGTCTGCCTGAGTCTGGAGGGAGAAGGACAGAGGTGAACCCAGTGTGTGTGTGTGTGTGTGTGTGTGTGTGTGTGTGTGTGTGTGTGTGTGTGTGTGTGTGTGTGTGTGTGTGTGTGTGTGTGTGTGTGTGTGTGTGTGTAGGATGGGGGTGACACCCTGTATTGGATCACCATACTGTTTCTTTCTGCATAAAGTTCTCCCATTTTTTTATGACAATTATTTAAAAGTTTGTGAGGCAAGCTGGCTTTATCAATCTTCATGTTGCCACTCCGGTGAAAGCACTGACAAACATACCGCATGGTCATGTAGTTGTTGGCATTGTGAGAAATTAGCATACAGTCTAGTTATTCTACCCAAGGGACGGGAGAGTCACAGGCAGTCTAGTTATTCTACCGGAGAGACGGGAGCGTCACAGACAGTCTTGAATTATTAGAGACCTGAGTGTGTTCATTGGGATGTCTGTAATTGGAGAGCTCATTGAACACAGCAGTGATTTACAGTATGGTAGTTAGGATTAACGCCACCACTGAATACCACTGAATGCCTGTCAGTAGGAAAACAGCCCCTGTGCAGTTGCTGAAGACACTCTGCCAGGATGTTGACACAGGTGAAGCCACTGGGATTACCACGAGCTGTTACTGTGGTGGGGGAGAGTTATGGCAGAGCACTATGATTACCACTAGCTGTTACTGTGGTGGGGAAGAGTTATGGCAGAGCACTATGATTACCACTACCTGTTACTGTGGTGGGGGGAGAGTTATGGCAGAGCACTATGATTACCACGAGCTGTTACTGTGGTGGGGGAGAGTTATGGCAGAGCACTATGATTACCACGAGCTGTTACTGTGGTGGGGAAGAGTTACGGCAGAGCACTATGATTACCACGAGCTGTTACTGTGGTGGGGAAGAGTTACGGCAGAGCACTATGATTACCACGAGCTGTTACTGTGGTGGGGAAGAGTTATGGCAGAGCACTATGATTACCACTAGCTGTTACTGTGGTGGGGGAGAGTTATGGCAGAGCACTATGATTACCACGAGCTGTTACTGTGGTGGGGAAGAGTTATGGCAGAGCACTATGATTACCACGAGCTGTTACTGTGGTGGGAAGAGTTATGGCAGAGCACTATGATTACCACGAGCTGTTACTGTGGTGGGGAAGAGTTATGGCAGAGCACTATGATTACCACTAGCTGTTACTGTGGTGGGGGAGAGTTATGGCAGAGCACTATGATTACCACTAGCTGTTACTGTGGTGGGGAAGAGTTATGGCAGAGCACTATGATTACCACTAGCTGTTACTGTGGTGGGGAAGAGTTATGGCAGAGCACTATGATTACCACTAGCTGTTACTGTGGTGGGGGAGAGTTATGGCAGAGCACTATGATTACCACTAGCTGTTACTGTGGTGGGGGAGAGTTATGGCAGAGCACTATGATTACCACTAGCTGTTACTGTGGTGGGGGGAGAGTTATGGCAGAGCACTATGATTACCACTAGCTGTTACTGTGGTGGGGAAGAGTTATGGCAGAGCACTATGATTACCACTAGCTGTTACTGTGGTGGGGGAGAGTTATGGCAGAGCACTATGATTACCACTAGCTGTTACTGTGGTGGGGGAGAGTTATGGCAGAGCACTATGATTACCACTAGCTGTTACTGTGGTGGGGGAGAGTTATGGCAGAGCACTATGATTACCACTAGCTGTTACTGTGGTGGGGGGAGAGTTATGGCAGAGCACTATGATTACCACTAGCTGTTACTGTGGTGGGGGGAGAGTTACGGCAGAGCACTATGATTACCACTAGCTGTTACTGTGGTGGGGGAGAGTTATGGCAGAGCACTATGATTACCACTAGCTGTTACTGTGGTGGGGGAGAGTTATGGCAGAGCACTATGATTACCACTAGCTGTTACTGTGGTGGGGAAGAGTTACGGCAGAGCACTATGATTATGATTACCACTAGATGTTACTGTGGTGGGGGGAGAGTTATGGCAGAGCACTATGATTACCACTACCTGTTACTGTGGTGGGGAAGAGTTACAGCAGAGCACTATGATTACCACTACCTGTTACTGTGGTGGGGAAGAGTTACAGCAGAGCACTATGATTACCACTAGCTGTTACTGTGGTGGGGAAGAGTTACGGCAGAGCACTATGATTACCACTACCTGTTACTGTGGTGGGGAAGAGTTACGGCAGAGCACTATGATTACCACTACCTGTTACTGTGGTGGGGAAGAGTTACGGCAGAGCACTATGATTACCACTACCTGTTACTGTGGTGGGGAAGAGTTATGGCAGAGCACTATGATTACCACTAGCTGTTACTGTGGTGGGGAAGAGTTACAGCAGAGCACTGGGATTACCACTAGCTGTTACTGCTAGCTCCTGTGGTGTGGGAGAGTTACAGCAGGGCACTGGGATTACCACTAGCTGTTCCTGTGGTGGGGGGAGAGTTATGGCAGAGCACTATGATTACCACTAGCTGTTCCTGTGGTGGGGGAGAGTTACGGCAGAGCACTATGATTACCACTAGCTGTTACTGTGGTGGGGAAGAGTTACAGCAGAGCACTATGATTACCACTAGCTGTTCCTGTGGTGGGGAAGAGTTACAGCAGAGCACTATGATTACCACTACCTGTTACTGTGGTGGGGAAGAGTTACAGCAGAGCACTATGATTACCACTAGCTGTTACTGTGGTGGGGAAGAGTTACGGCAGAGCACTATGATTACCACTAGCTGTTACTGTGGTGGGGGAGAGTTATGGCAGAGCACTATGATTACCACTAGCTGTTACTGTGGTGGGGGAGAGTTATGGCAGAGCACTATGATTACCACTACCTGTTACTGTGGTGGGGAAGAGTTACAGCAGAGCACTATGATTACCACTAGCTGTTACTGTGGTGGGGAAGAGTTACGGCAGAGCACTATGATTACCACTAGCTGTTACTGTGGTGGGGGAGAGTTATGGCAGAGCACTATGATTACCACTAGCTGTTACTGTGGTGGGGGAGAGTTATGGCAGAGCACTATGATTACCACTAGCTGTTACTGTGGTGGGGAAGAGTTATGGCAGAGCACTATGATTACCACTAGCTGTTACTGTGGTGGGGGAGAGTTATGGCAGAGCACTATGATTACCACTAGCTGTTACTGTGGTGGGGGAGAGTTATGGCAGAGCACTATGATTACCACTAGCTGTTACTGTGGTGGGGGAGAGTTATGGCAGAGCACTATGATTACCACTAGCTGTTACTGTGGTGGGGGGAGAGTTATGGCAGAGCACTATGATTACCACTAGCTGTTACTGTGGTGGGGGGAGAGTTATGGCAGAGCACTATGATTACCACTAGCTGTTACTGTGGTGGGGGAGAGTTATGGCAGAGCACTATGATTACCACTAGCTGTTACTGTGGTGGGGGGAGAGTTACAGCAGAGCACTATGATTACCACTAGCTGTTACTGTGGTGGGGAAGAGTTACGGCAGAGCACTATGATTATGATTACCACTAGATGTTACTGTGGTGGGGGGAGAGTTATGGCAGAGCACTATGATTACCACTACCTGTTACTGTGGTGGGGAAGAGTTACAGCAGAGCACTATGATTACCACTACCTGTTACTGTGGTGGGGAAGAGTTACAGCAGAGCACTATGATTACCACTAGCTGTTACTGTGGTGGGGAAGAGTTACGGCAGAGCACTATGATTACCACTTCCTGTTACTGTGGTGGGGAAGAGTTACGGCAGAGCACTATGATTACCACTACCTGTTACTGTGGTGGGGAAGAGTTACAGCAGAGCACTATGATTACCACTACCTGTTACTGTGGTGGGGAAGAGTTACGGCAGAGCACTATGATTACCACTAGCTGTTACTGTGGTGGGGAAGAGTTACAGCAGAGCACTGGGATTACCACTAGCTGTTACTGCTAGCTCCTGTGGTGTGGGAGAGTTACAGCAGGGCACTGGGATTACCACTAGCTGTTCCTGTGGTGGGGGGAGAGTTATGGCAGAGCACTATGATTACCACATCAGGCAGTCTAACATCCTGTGGCAGACTGCAATAGCATCGAATAGTCCCCGCGATATGCAACTGTTCAGGGAAGTCAGGAACCAATACACGCAGTCAGTCAGGAAAGCTAAGGCCAGCTTCTTCAGGCAGAAGTTTGCATCCTGTAGCTCCAACTCCAAAAAGTTCTGGGACACTGTGAAGTCAATGGAGAACAAGAGCACCTCATCCCAGCTGCCCACTGCACTGAGGCAAGGTAACATGATCACCACCGATAAATCCATGATTATCGAAAACTTCAACAAGCATTTCTCAACGGCTGGCCATGCCTTCCGCCTGGCTACTCCAACCTCGGCCAACAGCTCCGCCTCCCCCGCAGCTCTTCGCCCAAGCCTCTCCAGGTTCTCCTTTACCCAAATCCAGATAGCAGATGTTCTGAAAGAGCTGCAAAACCTGGACCCGTACAAATCAGCTGGGCTTGACAATCTGGACCCTCTATTTCTGAAACTATCCGCCGCCATTGTCGCAACCCCTATTACCAGCCTGTTCAACCTCTCTTTCATATCGTGTGAGATCCCCAAGGATTGGAAATCTGCCGCAGTCATCCCCCTCTTCAAAGGGGGAGACACCCTGGACCCAAACTGTTACAGACCTATATCCATCCTGCCCTGCCTATCTAAGGTCTTCGAAAGCCAAGTCAACAAACGGGTCACTGACCATCTGGAATCCCACCGTACCTTCTCCGCTGTGCAATCTGGTTTCCGAGCCGGTCACGGGTGCACCTCAGCCACACTCAAGGTACTAAATGATATCATAACCGCCATCGATAAAAGACAGTACTGTGCAGCCGTCTTCATCGACCTTGCCAAGGCTTTCGACTCTGTCAATCACCATATTCTTATCGGCAGACTCAGGAGCCTCGGTTTTTTGGATGACTGCCTTGCCTGGTTCACCAATTACTTTGCAGACAGAGTTCAGTGTGTCAAATCGGAGGGCATGCTGTCCGGTCCTATGGCAGTGTCTGTGGGGATGCCACAGGGTTCAATTCTCGGGCCGACTCTTTTCTCTGTATATATCAATGATGTTGCTCTTGCTGCGGGCAATTCCCTGAACCACCTCTACGCAGACGACACCATTCTATATACTTCCGGCCCGTCCTTGGACACTGTGCTATCTAACCTCCAAACGAGCTTCAATGCCATACAACACTCCTTCCGTGGCCTCCAACTGCTCTTAAACGCTAGTAAAACCAAATGCATGCTTTTCAACCGATCGCTGCCTGCACCCGCATGCCCGACTAGCATCACCACCCTGGATGGTTCCGACCTTGAATATGTGGACATCTATAAGTACCTAGGTGTCTGGCTAGACTGTAAACTCTCCTTCCAGACTCATATCAAACATCTCCAATCGAAAATCAAATCAAGAGTCGGCTTTCTATTCCGCAACAAAGCCTCCTTCACTCACGCCGCCAAACTTACCCTAGTAAAACTGACTACCGATCCTCGACTTCGGCGATGTCATCTACAAAATTGCCTCCAACACTCTACTCAGTAAACTGGATGCAGTTTATCACAGTGCTATCCGTTTTGTCACTAAAGCACCTTATACCACCCACCACTGCGACTTGTATGCTCTAGTCGGCTGGCCCTCGCTACATATTCATCGCCAGACCCACTGGCTCCAGGTCATCTACAAGTCCATGCTAGGTAAAGCTCCGCCTTATCTCAGTTCACTGGTCACGATGGCAACACCCATCCGTAGCACGCGCTCCAGCAGGTGTATCTCACTGATCATCCCTAAAGCCAACACCTCATTTGGCCGCCTTTCGTTCCAGTTCTCTGCTGCCTGTGACTGGAACAAATTGCAAAAATCGCTGAAGTTGGAGACTTTTATCTCCCTCACCAACTTCAAACATCTGCTATCTGAGCAGCTAACCGATCGCTGCAGCTGTAAATAGTCTATTGGTAAATAGCACACCCATTTTCACCTACCTCATCCCCACACTGTTTTTATTTATTTATTTTTCTGCTCTTTTGCACACCAATATCTCTACCTTTACATGACCATCTGATCATTTATCACTCCAGTGTTAATCTGCAAAATTGTAATTATTCGCCTACCTCCTCATGCCTTTTGCACACAATGTATATAGACTCCCCTTTTTTTCTACTGTGTTATTGACTTGTTAATTGTTTACTCCATGTGTAACTCTGTGTTGTCTGTTCACACTGCTATGCTTTATCTTGGCCAGTTCGCAGTTGCAAATGAGAACTTGTTCTCAACTAGCCTACCTGGTTAAATAAAGGTGAAATAAAAAAAATAAAAAACACTAGATGTTACTGTGGTGGGAAGGAGTGTTACAGCAGAGCCCTGGGATTTACCACCAGCTGTTACTGCTAGCTATTGTGGTGGAAGACCTATGAGGAAGATGTATCCCCCCTTTGTGGTTTACTATTGGTTTAGT
Organism: Oncorhynchus masou masou; assembly: GCF_036934945.1. NCBI lineage: Eukaryota > Metazoa > Chordata > Actinopteri > Salmoniformes > Salmonidae > Oncorhynchus > Oncorhynchus masou. The sequence goes on along the minus strand of NC_088220.1, from coordinate 13,885,946 downwards.
GGTCTCTTTACTCCCCTCTCTTTCTCTCTCTCTCTCTCTCTCTCTCTCTTGTGTGACGGATTAGTCAAAATTATTTGTTTGGAGCACTGCACATACAGTTGATGTTGGAAGTTTACATACACTTTGGTTGGAGTCATTAAATCTTGTTTTTCTACTCCTCAACAAATTCATTTTTACAATCTATAGTTTCGGCAATTTGGTTAGGACATCTACTTTGTGCATGACACAAGTAATTTTTCCAACAATTGTTTACATAAAGATTATTTCACTTATAGTTCACATTATCACAATTCCAGTGGGTCAGAAGTTTACATACGTTAAATTAACTGTGCCTTTAAACAACTTGGAAAATTCCAGAAAATTATGTCATGGCTTTAGAAGCTTCTGATAGGCTAATTGACATCCTTTGGGTCAACTGGAGGCGTACCTGTGGATGTTTTTCAAGGCCTACCTTCCAACCCACTGCCTCTTTGCATGACATCATGGGAAAATCAAAAGAAATCATCCAAGACCTCAGAAAAAACATTGTAGACCTCCACAAGTCTGGTTCATCTTTGGGAGAAATTTCCAAACGCCTAAAGGTACTACGTTCATCTGTACAAACAATAGAACGCAAGTATAAACACCATGGGACCACGCAGCCGTCATACAGCTCAGGAAGGAGACTCATTCTGCCTCCTAGAGATGAATGTACTTTGGTGTGGAAAGTGTAAATCAATCCCAGAACAACAGCAAAGGACATTGTGAAGATGCTGGAGGAAACAGGTACAAAAGTCTCTATATCCGAAGTAAAACGAGTCCTATATCGATATAACCTGAAAAGCCGCTCAGCAAGGAAGAAGCCACTGCTCAAAAACCTCCATAAAAAAGCCAGACTAAGGTTTGCAACTGCACATGGGGACAAAGATTGTACTTTTTGGAGAAATGTCCTCTGGTCTGATGAATCACAAATAGAACTGTTTGGCAATAATGACCATTATGTTAGGTGGAAAAAGGGGGAAGCTTGCAAGCCAAAGAACACCATCTCAACCGTGAAGCACGGGAGTGGCAGCATCATGTTGTGGGGGTGCTTTGCTGCAGGAGGGACTGGTGCACTTCACAAATTAGATGGCATCATGAGGAAAGGAAAATTGTGTGGATATATTGAAGCAACATCTCAAGACATCAGTCAGGAAGTTAAAGCTTGGTCGCAAATGTGTCTTCCAAATGGACAATGACCCCAAGCATACTTCCAAAGTTATGTTAAAATGACTTAAGGACAACAAAGTCAAGGTATTGGAGTGGCCATCACAAAGCCCTGACCTCAATCCTATAGAACATTTGTGGGCAGAACTGAAAAGGTGTGTGCGAGCAAGGATGCCTACAAAATCTGATTCAGTTACACCAGCTCTGTCAGGAGGAATGGGCCAAAATTCACCCAACTTATTGTGGGAAGCTTGTGGAAGGCTACCCAAAACATTTGACCCAAGTTAAACAATTTAAAGGCAATGCTACCAAATACGAATTGAGTTTATGTTAACTTCTGACCCACAGGGAATGTGATGAAATAAATAAAAGCTGAAATAAAGTTTAAAGTATTTTAAAGTATTTTAAAGTTTAAATGTATTTGGCTAAGATGTATGTACACTTCTGACTTCAACTGTATGCTTGTACCTTATTTGAGTTCACAACCACCTCATTAGTTTCTTAGGCAGTTTCTGTCCAGTTTAATGTTACAAGACTTGGACCTGTTGGTTCCTGGTGCACCAGGTTGCAGTGTAACTTACTGAGACACACACATAAGTGTGAGTGCAGGCATGCATCTTTACACACACAAATTACAGCATGTTGAGTTCCATTTTAAATATAGGCATATATTACACCTTGTCTGTGTTTGTGCGTGTGCAGCTACTCTTCCTGGGGTTCAAACATAATAAAGCATTTACATTACACATAAAATTAAATATAAAACGTTACATCAAATAACATTATTACACCACTACACATCTACAACCACTATGTTTAATACCACCATACAACAATATCACAATGTATGCATATGCACGTGTCTGTACTCTTTTGTGTATCTCTTCACAGTCCCCGTTGTTCCACAGTCCCCGTTGTTCCACAGTCCCCGTTGTATTTTTACCTGTTTTTTAAAATCTGATTCTACTCCTTGCATCAGTTACCTGATGTGGAATAGAGTCATTGCTCTAAGTTGTACTATGCGCCTCCCATAGTCTGTTCTGGACTTGAGGACAGTGAAGAGACCTGGTGGCATGTATTGTGGGGTATGCTTGAGTGTCCGAGCTGTGTGCTAGTATTTTAAACAGACACCTCGGTACATTGAGCTTGTCAACAGCTCTTACAAAAACAAGTAGTGATGAAGTCAATCTCTCTTCCACTTTCAGCCATGATAGATTGACATGCATGTCATTAATGTTAGCACTCCGTGTACATTTAAGGGTCAGCCGTACTGCCCTGTTCTGAGTCAACTGCAATTTTCCTAAGTCCCTCTTTGTGGCAACTGACCACATTACTGAAAATTAGTCTAGGTGTGACAAAATTAGGGCCTGTAGGACCTGCCTTTTTGATAGTGCTGTTAAGAAAGCAGAGCAGCGCTTTATTATGGACAGACTTCTCCCCATCTTAGCTACTGTTGTATCAATATGTCTTGACCATGACAGTTTACAATCCAGGGTTACTCCAAGCAGTTTAGTCACCTCTACATTTACATTACATTTTACATTTAAGTCATTTAGCAGACGCTCTTATCCAGAGCGACTTACAAATTGGTGAATTCACCTTCTGACATCAGTGGAACAGCCACTTTACAATAGTGCATCTAAATCATTTAAGGGGGGGTGAGAAGGATTGCTTTATCCTATCCTAGGTATTCCTTGAAGAGGTGGGGTTTCAGGTGTCTCCGGAAGGTGGTGATTGACTCCGCTGTCCTGGCGTCGTGAGGGAGTTTGTTCCACCATTGGGGGCCAGAGCAGCGAACAGTTTTGACTGGGCTGAGCGGGAACTGTACTTCCTCAGTGGTAGGGAGGCGAGCAGGCCAGAGGTGGATGAACGCAGTGCCCTTGTTTGGGTGTAGGGCCTGATCAGAGCCTGGAGGAACTGCGGTGCCGTTCCCCTCACAGCTCCGTAGGCAAGCACCATGGTCTTGTAGCGGATGCGAGCTTCAACTGGAAGCCAGTGGAGAGAGCGGAGGAGCGGGGTGACGTGAGAGAACTTGGGAAGGTTGAACACCAGACGGGCTGCGGCGTTCTGGATGAGTTGTAGGGGTTTAATGGCACAGGCAGGGAGCCCAGCCAACAGCGAGTTGCAGTAATCCAGACGGGAGATGACAAGTGCCTGGATTAGGACCTGCGCCGCTTCCTGTGTGAGGCAGGGGCGTACTCTGCGGATGTTGTAGAGCATGAACCTACAGGAACGGGCCACCGCCTTGATGTTAGTTGAGAACGACAGGGTGTTGTCCAGGATCACGCCAAGGTTCTTAGCGCTCTGGGAGGAGGAAACAATGGAGTTGTCAACCGTGATGGCGAGATCATGGAACGGGCAGTCCTTCCCCGGGAGGAAGAGCAGCTCCGTCTTGCCGAGGTTCAGCTTGAGGTGGTGATCCGTCATCCACACTGATATGTCTGCCAGACATGCAGAGATGCGATTCGCCACCTGGTCATCAGAAGGGGGAAAGGAGAAGATTAATTGTGTGTCGTCTGCATAGCAATGATAGGAGAGACCATGTGAGGTTATGACAGAGCCAAGTGACTTGGTGTATAGCGAGAATAGGAGAGGGCCTAGAACAGAGCCCTGGGGGACACCAGTGGTGAGAGCGCGTGGCGAGGAGACAGATTCTCGCCACGCCACCTGGTAGGAGCGACCTGTCAGGTAGGACGCAATCCAAGCGTGGGCCGCACCGGAGATGCCCAACTCGGAGAGGGTGGAGAGGAGGATCTGATGGTTCACAGTGTCGAAGGCAGCCGATAGGTCTAGAAGGATGAGAGCAGAGGAGAGAGAGTTAGCTTTAGCAGTGCGGAGCGCCTCCGTGATACAGAGAAGAGCAGTCTCAGTTGAATGACTAGTCTTGAAACCTGACTGATTTGGATCAAGAAGGTCATTCTGAGAGAGATAGCGGGAGAGCTGGCCAAGGACGGCACGTTCAAGAGTTTTGGAGAGAAAAGAAAGAAGGGATACTGGTCTGTAGTTGTTGACATCGGAGGGATCGAGTGTAGGTTTTTTCAGAAGGGGTGCAACTCTCGCTCTCTTGAAGACGGAAGGGACGTAGCCAGCGGTCAGGGATGAGTTGATGAGCGAGGTGAGGTAAGGGAGAAGGTCTCCGGAAATGGTCTGGAGAAGAGAGGAGGGGATAGGGTCAAGCGGGCAGGTTGTTGGGCGGCCGGCCGTCACAAGAAGCGAGATTTCATCTGGAGAGAGAGGGGAGAAAGAGGTCAGAGCACAGGGTAGGGCAGTGTGAGCAGAACCAGCGGTGTCGTTTGACTTAGCAAACGAGGATCGGATGTCGTCGACCTTCTTTTCAAAATGGTTGACGAAGTCACCTGCAGAGAGGGAGGAGGGGGGGGGAGGGGGAGGAGGATTCAGGAGGGAGGAGAAGGTGGCAAAGAGCTTCCTAGGGTTAGAGGCAGATGCTTGGAATTTAGAGTGGAGGAAAGTGGCTTTAGCAGCAGAGACAGAGGAGGAAAATGTAGAGAGGAGGGAGTGAAAGGATGCCAGGTCCGCAGGGAGGCGAGTTTTCCTCCATTTCCGCTCGGCTGCCCGGAGCACTGTTCTGTGAGCTCGCAATGAGTCGTCGAGCCACGGAGTGGGAGGGGAGGACCGAGCCGGCCTGGAGGATAGGGGACATAGAGAGTCAAAGGATGCAGAAAGGGAAGAGAGGAGGGTTGAGGAGGCAGAATCAGGAGATAGGTTGGAGAAGGTATGAGCAGAGGGAAGAGATGATAGGATGGAAGAGGAGAGAGTAGCGGGGGAGAGAGAGCGAAGGTTGGGACGGCGCGATACCATCCGAGTAGGGGCAGTGTGGGAAGTGTTGGATGAGAGCGAGAGGGAAAAGGATACAAGGTAGTGGTCGGAGACTTGGAGGGGAGTTGCAATGAGGTTAGTGGAAGAACAGCATCTAGTAAAGATGAGGTCGAGCGTATTGCCTGCCTTGTGAGTAGGGGGAAGGTGAGAGGGTGAGGTCAAAAGAGGAGAGGAGTGGAAAGAAGGAGGCAGAGAGGAATGAGTCAAAGGTAGACGTGGGGAGGTTAAAGTCGCCCAGGACTGTGAGAGGTGAGCCGTCCTCAGGAAAGGAGCTTATCAAGGCATCAAGCTCATTGATGAAATCTCCGAGGGAACCTGGAGGGCGATAAATGATAAGGATGTTAAGCTTGAAAGGGCTGGTAACTGTGACAGCATGGAATTCAAAGGAGGCGATAAACAGATGGGTAAGGGGAGAAAGAGAGAATGACCACTTGGGAGAGATGAGGATCCCGGTGCCACCACCCCGCTGACCAGAAGCTCTCGGGGTGTGCGAGAACACGTGGGCGGACGAAGAGAGAGCAGTAGGAGTAGCAGTGTTGTCTGTGGTGATCCATGTTTCCGTCAGTGCCAAGAAGTCGAGGGACTGGAGGGAGGCATAGGCTGAGATGAACTCTGCCTTGTTGGCCGCAGATCGGCAGTTCCAGAGGCTACCGGAGACCTGGAACTCCACGTGGGTCGTGCGCGCTGGGACCACCAGATTAGGGTGGCTGCGGCCACGCGGTGTGGAGCGTTTGTATGGTCTGTGCAGAGAGGAGAGAACAGGGATAGATAGACACATAGTTGACAGGCTACAGAAGAGGCTACGCTAATGCAAAGGAGATTGGAATGACAAGTGGACTACACTTATCGAATGTTCAGAACGTTAAGCTTACGTAGCAAGAATCTTATTGACTAAAATGATTGAAATGATACAGTACTGCTGGAGTAGGCTAGCTGGCAGTGGCTACGTTGTTGACACTACGCTAATCAAGTCGTTCCGTCGAGTGTAATAGTTTCTACAGTGCTGCTATTCGGGGCTAGCTGGCTAGCTAGCAGTGTTGATTACGTAACGTTACGTTAAAAGAACGACAATAGCTGGCTAGCTACCTAGAAAATCGCTCCAGACTACACAATTGTCTTAGATACAAAGACGGCTATGTAGCTAGCTAGCTACGATCAAACAAATCAAACCGTTGTACTGTAATGAAGTGAAATGAAAATGTGATACTACCTGTGGAGCGAAGCGGAATGTTGACCGGGTTGTTGAAGTTCAATTCGGAAGACGTTGGCTAGCTGTTGGCTAGCTAGCTAGCAGTGACTCCTACGTTAAGGACGACAAATAGCTGGCTAGCTAACCTCGGTAAATTAAGATAATCACTCTAAGTCTACACAATCTAAACTACACAATTACCTTGGATACGAAGACAGCAAAGACAACTATGTAGCTAGCTAACACTACACTAATCGAGTCGTTGAGTGTAATAGTTTCTACAGTGCTAGTGGACGTTAGCTAGCTGCTGTGCTAGTGGACGTTAGCTAGCTGCTGGGCAGATAGCAGTGTAGACTACGTTAGGACGACGAAATACGATAATTACGCAATTATCTTTGATACAAAGACGGCTATGTAGCTAGCTAAGAAGAAATTGCTAAGATTAGACAAATCAAACCGTTGTACTATAATGAAATGTAATGAAAAGTTATACTACCTGCGGACCGAAGTGTAGATGCGACCGCTCGCTCCAACCCGGAACCGGAAACCTCTACTTGCACAATTTCCACATGGTTCATTATGAGCTGTATTTGAGGTTTAGGGTTTAGTGAATGATTTGTTCCAACTACAACACTTTTAGTTTTGGAAGTATTTAGGACTACCTTATTCCATGGTAACCATTCCGATACTAACTGCAGCTCTTTGTTATGTGTTGCAGTCATTTCAGTTGCTGTAGTAGCTGATGTGTATAGTGCTGAATCATCCGAATACAAAGACACATTGACTTTACTCAAAGCATGTCGTTAGTAAAAATTGAAAAAAGTAAGGGGCCTAAACAGCTACCCTGGGGAATTCCAGATTCTACCTGGATTATATTTGAGAGGCTTCCATTAAAGGACAGGCTCTGTTTTCTGTTAGACAAGTAACTCTTTATCCACATTATAGCAGGGGGTGTAAAGCCATAAAACATACGTTTTTCCAACAGCAGACTATGATCGATAAGGTCAAAATCTGCACTGAAGTCTAACAAGACAGCCCCCACAATCATTTTATCATCAATTTCTCTCAGCCAACCAGTCATTTGTGTAAGTGCTGTGCTTGTTGAGTATCTTTCCCTATAAGCGTGCTGAAAGTATTTTGTCATTTTGTTTACTGTGAAGTAGCATTGTATCTGGTCAAACACAATTTTTTCCAGAAGTTTACTATGGATTGGTAACAGGCACATCTGTCGGCTATTTGAGCCAGTAAAGGGGGCCTTACTATTCTTAGATAGCGGAATGACTGTGGCTTCCTCCAGGCCTGAGGGGCACACACTTTTTAGTATGCTTATATTGAAAATGTGGCAAATTTATCCTCAGTAAATCTACATTGTCAGACCTCGTGGCTTGTCATTGTTGATAGACAACAATAATTTTTTCACGGACTTGACAGAATTCAAAAGTACAATTCTGTCTTTCATAATTTGGTCAGATATACTTGGATGTGCGTTTGTTTCTGACATGTCATACTTAAGTTTGCTTATCTTTCCAATGAAAAAGTAATTGAGGTTGTTGGCAATATCAGTGGGTTTTGTGATGAATGAGCCATCTGATTCAATGAATGATGGAGTGTGTGTGTGGGTGGCAGATTGATGGTGTGAAGCCGGTTCTTCAACTGCATACTTCACACACATAGTGAACATCATGATCCCAATACTTCTGGAGCACAAATCACCTCCTCTCACAGTGTGTGTGTGTGTGTGTGTGTGTGTGTGTGTGTGTGTGTGTGTGTGTGTGTGTGTGTGTGTGTGTGTGTGTGTGTGTGTGTGTGTGTGTGTGTGTGTGTGGAGCCAGGAGAGGAGTTTAACCTCAGCACCATGCTAATTAACGCCTCAATATAACCCTTCAGTCTTTCTGTCATTTCTAAGAAGTGGGTCATATGTTACAGCAGCCCCCTTGGAGTTCTAAAGCCTTTATAACACATACTCTGTAACTGCACTCACCGACACCTCTTTCTCTGTTGTAGTATAATGGAATGATATTCTGACCAGGAAAAAGTCGAGGCCATTGTCTGTGTGGATGTCAATCGGCAACTTGACTGACAACGGCTGACTATCTCCCTCCATCTTAGAATTGTTTTCAGTAGCTAATGAGTTGTTTTGAATTGACTCTGACAAACCTCCCAAATGACACCTATGCCACACTTTACATAGGTGTCTATGATTTAACAATAAACATTTGGGACACAGGTTAAAAGAGTTCATGGTAACCTAGATTCCTCGGGAAGCAGACAAACAGCCTGTTAACAAATGTATAAGTGTGATTGCTCCCCTGCCCGCCCTCAGGATGTACCCCATTAGAACTGCCAATAGGTTACTGCCACTATGGGTTACCTTCTAAAGCTTTAGAGACTAGTCGCCCTGCCACCACAGGTTAACTTCTAGAGCTTTAGAGACTAGTCCCCCTTCCACTACAGGGCACCTTCTAGAGCTTTAGAGACTAGTCACCCTGCCACTACAGGTTACCTTCTAGAGCTTTAGAGACTAGTCCCCCTGCCACTACAGGTTACCTTCCAGAGCTTAGAGACTACTCCCCCTGCCACTACGGGTTACCTTCTAGAGCTTTAGAGACTAGTTCCCCTGCCACTACAGGGCACCTTCTAGAGCTTTAGAGACTAGTTCCCCTGCCACTACAGGTTACCTTTGTGAGCTTTAAAGACTAGTTCCCCTGCCACTACTGGGCACCTTCTAGAGTTTTAGAGACTAGTTCCCCTGCCACGACAGATTACCTTCTAGAGTTTTAGAGAGTTGTCCCATGATAGGAGGTCAATGGAAAATTCTGATTAAATCAGGTATGTCCTTAGGGCATAGCAGTTTGTTTGTGTGTGTGTGTGCTTCCCCTGACGTAAGCCTGCCCATTCCCTCCCTCCCAGTCCTGTTCGGTACTCTGATTTGATAGGTTGAGGGAAGTAGGGGCCAAGGTATGATGGGTTGATGGAAGTAGGGGCCATGGTCTGATCTGATAGGTTGAGGGAAGTAGGGGCCATGGTCTGATAGGTTGAGGGAAGTAGGGGCCATGGTATAATCTGATAGGTTGAGGCAAGTAGGGGCCATGGTCTGATAGGTTGAGGGAAGTAGGGGCCATGGTCTGATCTGATAGGTTGAGGCAAGTAGGAGCCATGGTCTAATCTTATTCGTTGAGGGAAGTAGGGGCCATGGTCTGATCTGATAGGTTGAGGGAAGTAGGGGCCAAGGTCTGATGGGTTGATGGAAGTAGGGGCCATGGTCTGATCTGATTTGTTGAGGGAAGTAGGGGCCATGGTCTAATCTGAGAGGTTGAGGGAAGTAGGGGCCATGGTCTGATAGGTTGAGGGAAGTAGGGGCCATGGTCTAATCTGATAGGTTGAGGGAAGTAGGGGCCATGGTCTGGTCTGATAGGTTGAGGGAAGTAGGGGCCATGGTCTGATCTGAGAGGTTGAGGGAAGTATTGGCCATGGTCTGAGAGGTTGAGGGAAGTAGGGGCCATGGTCTGATAGGTTGAGGGAAGTAGGGGCCATGGTCTGATCTGATAGGGGCCATGGTCTAATCTGATAGGTTGAGGGAAGTAGGGGCCATGGTCTAATCTGATAGGTTGAGGGAAGTAGGGGCCATGGTCTAATCTGATAGGTTGAGGGAAGTAGGGGCCATGGTCTAATCTGATAGGCTGAGGGAAGTAGGGGCCATGGTCTGATAGGTTGAGGGAAGTAGGGGCCATGGTCTAATCTGATAGGTTGAGGGAAGAAGGGGCCATGGTAAAATCTGATAGATTGAGGGAAGAAGGGGCCATGGTCTAATCTGATAGGTTGAGGGAAGTAGGGGCCATGGTCTAATCTGATAAATTGAGGGAAGAAGGGCCATGGTCTAATCTGAGAGGTTGAGGGAAGTAGGGGCCATGGTCTGATCTGAGAGGTTGATGGAAGTAGGGGCCATGGTCTGATCTGATAGGTTGAGGGAAGTAGGGGCCATGGTCTGATAGGTTGAGGGAAGTAGGGGCCATGGTATAATCTGATAGGTTGAGGCAAGTAGGGGCCATGGTCTGATAGGTTGAGGGAAGTAGGGGCCATGGTCTGATCTGATAGGTTGAGGCAAGTAGGAGCCATGGTCTAATCTGATTCGTTGAGGGAAGTAGGGGCCATGGTCTGATCTGATAGGTTGAGGGAAGTAGGGGCCAAGGTCCGATGGGTTGATGGAAGTAGGGGCCATGGTCTGATCTGATTTGTTGAGGGAAGTAGGGGCCATGGTCTAATCTGAGAGGTTGAGGGAAGTAGGGGCCATGGTCTGATAGGTTGAGGGAAGTAGGGGCCATGGTCTAATCTGATAGGTTGAGGGAAGTAGGGGCCATGGTCTGGTCTGATAGGTTGAGGGAAGTAGGGGCCAAGGTCTGATCTGAGAGGTTGAGGGAAGTAGGGGCCATGGTCTGATCTGAGAGGTTGAGGGAAGTATTGGCCATGGTCTGATCTGATAGGTTGAGGGAAGTAGGGGCCATGGTCTAATCTGATAGGCTGAGGGAAGTAGGGGCCATGGTCTGAGAGGTTGAGGGAAGTAGGGGCCATGGTCTGATAGGTTGAGGGAAGTAGGGACCATGGTCTGATCTGATAGGGGCCATGGTCTAATCTGATAGGTTGAGGGAAGTAGGGGCCATGGTCTAATCTGATAGGTTGAGGGAAGTAGGGGCCATGGTCTAATCTGATAGGCTGAGGGAAGAAGGGGCCATGGTCTGATCTGATAGGTTGAGGGAAGTAGGGGCCATGGTCTGATAGGTTGAGGGAAGTAGGGGCCATGGTCTAATCTGATAGGTTGAGGGAAGAAGGGGCCATGGTAAAATCTGATAGATTGAGGGAAGAAGGGGCCATGGTCTAATCTGATAGGTTGAGGGAAGTAGGGGCCATGGTCTAATCTGATAAATTGAGGGAAGAAGGGCCATGGTCTAATCTGATAGGTTGAGGGAAGTAGGGGCCATGGTCTGATCTGATAGGTTGAGGGAAGTAGGGGCCATGGTCTGATCTGATAGGTTGAGGGAAGTAGGGGCCATGGTCTGACCTGATAGGTTGAGGGAAGTAGGGGCCATGGTCTGATCTGAGAGGTTGAGGGAAGTAGGGGCCATGGTCTGAGAGGTTGAGGGAAGTAGGGGCCATGGTCTGAGAGGTTGAGGGAAGTAGGGGCCATGGTCTGAGAGGTTGAGGGAAGTAGGGGCCATGGTCTGATCTGAGAGGTTAAGGGAAGTAGGGGCCATGGTCTAATCTGAGAGGTTGAGGGAAGTAGGGGCCATGGTCTGATCTGAGAGGTTGAGGGAAGTAGGGGCCATGGTCTGATCTGATAGGTTGAGGGAAGTAGGGGCCATGGTCTGATAGGTTGAGGGAAGTAGGGGCCATGGTCTGATCTGAGAGGTTGAGGGAAGTAGGGGCCATGGTCTGATCTGATAGGTTGAGGGAAGTAGGGGCCATGGTCTGATCTGATAGGTTGAGGGAAGTAGGGGCCATGGTCTAATCTGAGAGGTTGAGGGAAGTAGGGGCCATGGTCTGATCTGATAGGTTGAGGGAAGTAGGGGCCATGGTCTGATCTGATTGGTAGAGGGATATTTGTTCACCCTGACTGTTTTCTCATCAAAGTTCTTATATGACCAGATTTCCTCTAGTCCAGAGTTAGTCCCCTGTCCTTCCCTGTGACGCCGCGTTTTTTTTACACACACACACACACACACACGCACACGCACACGAACACGCACACGCACGCACGCACACACACGCACACACACACACACACACACACACACACACACACACACACACACACACACACACACACACACACACACACACACACACACACACACACACACACACATATATATATTTTAAAAGCTAACAACAAACACACCCAATGCTGGGAAAAATTGCTTCCTGTCTGGTTGGAAACCAAAGGATATCCAGCATCCCCTTCCTGACCCTGTATATGACCCCATGCTGATGGGGGAGGTATGGGACTCAGTGGTGTGGAAGCTACTGAGAAGCCCTAATACATGACCTACTTTCTGAACTACATAGAGGTCAGTGTCTATAGAGCCAGAAGAAGTGAGGCTACAGCAGGTCTGTGAAAGACTGTGTCATATCAGGAATGCTAACTTCTGTTTGGTCAGTAATGGTGACACTGTATATCCTTCTGAAGAAGCACGTTGCTTACAGACTTAAACAATGCTACTGTCTAAAGGTTAGGTATTATAGAGGTCACCTCTTACAGTTTTAAACTATGCTACTGTCTAATGGTAAGCTATCATTGAGGTCATCTAATTGCAACAAGTCACGTTAGCAACAACCACAGTGTCTGTCATGCTACACACGTCATTCACACATTCCTCTTTCCATATGTTACCGGTGAAATGTTCTTTCCACTATGACCCACAATGAACGACATCTCTTTACTCCTCTCTCTCTCTCTCTCTCTCTCTCTCTCTCTCTCTCTCTCTCTCTCTCTCACACTCTCTCTCTCAGGGCCTTTCATCAGATGGAAATAACCTCTCCTGATTGCCCCCTCCCTTTAGATATAATTAGGCCAGTGTAGAACAACTCTGGACCTGGTCCGGTCCCTGGCTGCCAGTTTGAGAGAGCTGCTCCACTGGTCCTGTGTTGCAGGCCTCCAATATCAACCCATTATCTACACGGCTGGAATGCTTTGCTCTGACCGACAGAGCATAGACCGGCCATTACAGGAACATTCATACAGAGAGGAAGTTACAAGGGTTGTAGAGAGAAAATAGGGAGGGAATAGCAATCACAGTGGGTTTAGATGATTGGGCACGTGTCCCAAATAGCATCCTATTCCCTTCATAGTGCACTACTTTTGACCATGGGCAAATACTATATACACTGTGGCCAGTTTATTAGGTACAGCCATCTAGTACCAGGTCGGACCTCCCTTGCCTACAGAAAAGCCTGAATTCTTTGGGGAATGGAAGTGTTGCTCAATTGGTCAATAAAACATTCCCCACACCATTAAACCACCGTCACCAGCCTGTACCGTTGACACCCGGCAGGTTGTCCAGTGTTGGTGATCGTGTGGAGCCGCTTCTTCTTGTTTTGAGCTGATAGGAGAGGAACCCGGTCGTCTGCTGCAGTAGTCCTTCCTTGACACAAGGACGGATGAGTTGTGCGTTCCGAGATGCTGTTCTGCACACCTCTGTTGCACTGTGCTGTAATTTGGCTGTATGTGGCCGGCCTGTTAGTTCTCCTTTGACCTCTTATCAACCAGTGGTGTAAAGTAAAGACACTTTCAAGTTATACTGAAGTCATTTTTTTAGGTATCTGTACTTTACTATTTATATTTTTGACAACTTTTACTCCACTACATTCCTAAAGAAAATAATGCACTTTTTACTCCATAAATTTTCCTTGACACCCAAAAGTATTTGTTACATTTGCAATAATTAGCAGGACAGAAAAATGGTCCAAAAACAAGAAAATGTATATGTATAGTATACTTAAATGTATAGAATAACAGTTACATGTAGTGGAGTTATGTGCTTACTTTTGATACTTAAATATATTTAAAACCAAATACTTTTAGACTTTTACTCAAATAGTATTTTTCTGGGTGACTTTCACTTTTACTTGAGTCGTTTTCTGTTAAAGTATCTTTAATTTTACTTACAAATGGTTATTTTTTTCCAACCACTGTTATCAACAAGCTGTTTTTCACCCACAGGGCTGCCGCTGACTGGATATTATTTATTTGTTTCACCATTCTCAGTATACCCTAGACCCTGTGAGTGTGAAAAGTCCAGGAGTCCAGCCATTTGTGAGACACTGGAACCGGATCGCCTGGCACTGACGATCATATCATGCTGAAAGTTGCTTAGGTCACTCATTTTGCCCATTCTAACGTTCAATCGAACTGTAACTCTCTGTTTGTAGAAGCAAACCATTTTTCGTGAACAGGTCGGTGTACCTGGCCAATTAGAGAAGATACAAAGGTAGTGCACTACTAAGCGCCGAGAGAGAGAGAGACCCTTGAATTGAAGTGAGAGAGCATATATTGTGTCATCTCTTGCCAGCGGCGAGCTGCTGCTCCTCATAGTGTGGAAGCCAGCAGGACAGAGGCAACAGCCATCCAATGAGATGCAGATTGAGGGGTAGCCCTTAATGAGCCCCACTGCCACAGGCGTCTTAGCAGGGGTCGATTGTGGGGCAAGTCACAGAGAGAGGATCGAAACCTTTCCCAAACCGTATCGAGGCATGGCCCTGTTCAGTGGCGCTTATACAAATCAAATTTATTTATATAGCCCTTGGTACATCAGCTGATATCTCAAAGTGCTGTACAGAAACCCAGCCTAAAACCCCAAACAGCAAGCAATGCAGGTGTAGAAGCAAGGTGGATAGGAAAAACTCCCTAGAAAGGCCAAAACCTAGGAAGAAACCCAGAGAGGAACCGGGCTTTGAGGAGTGGCCAGTCCTCTTCTTGCTGTGCCGGTTGGAGATTATAACAGAACATGGCCAAGATGTTCAAATGTTCATAAATGACCAGCACGGTCAAATAATAATAATCACAGTAGTTGTCGAGGGTGCAACGGGTCAGCACCTCAGGAGTAAATGTCAGTTGGCTTTTCATAGCCGATCATTAAGAGTATCTCTACCGCTCCTGCTGTCACTAGAGAGTTGAAAACAGCAGGTCTGGGACAGGTAGCACGTCCGGTGAACATGTCAGGGATCCATAGCCGGAGGCAGAACAGTTGAAACTGGAGCAGCAGCATGACCAGGTGGACTGGGGACAGCAAGGAGTCATCATGCCAGGTAGTCCTGAGGCATGGTCCTAGGGCTCAGGTCCTCCAAGAGAGAGAAAGAACAAAAGAGAGAAAGAGAGAATTAGTGAGAGCATACTTAAATTCACGCAGGACACCGGATAAGACAGGAGCAATACTCCAGATATAAGCCCCCCAACACAAACTACTGCAGCATAAATACTGGAGGCTGAGACAGGAAGGGTCAGGAGACACTGTGGCCCCTTCCGATGATAGCCCCGGACAGGGCCAAACAGGCAGGATATAAGGCCACCCACTTTGCCAAAGCACAGCCCCCACACCACTAGAGGGATATCTTCAACCACCAACTTACCATCCTGAGACAAGGCCGAGTGTAGCCCACAAAGATCTCCGCCATGGCACAACCCAAAGGGGGGCGACAACCCAGACAGGATTGGCTGAATCTGGCTGTATCACCACCGGCCGTGATTGGGAGTCCTATATATAGGGTGGCACACAATTGGCTCAGCGTCGTCCAGGTTTGGCCGGTGAAGGTCGTCAATGTAAATAAGAATTAGTTCTTAACTGACTTGCCTAGTTGAGGTTAAATAAAAATAAATACATAAAGAGATGTGAATGGTTGTGTTTTGTTCCACTTTGGGTACAGGTATCTCAAAAACAAAAGCATTTTTAGAGGATTGGCCCCTAGTCTATAACAGAGATTTAGCTTCCTCTCCTCTTCAACTCTAGCGTGCGTGTGTGCATGCATTTGAGTGAATGTGAATGTGTGCATCGTTGCCATTAAGTGTTTTAGGACTCTGATAGTGTATCTGGGTGTCCCATTGTCGTAGGCTGACACTGCAGAGCGGAGCAGAACAGCTGGGTAGTGTATTGTACTGCTGGTGTACAGTTGAACTAGATTCCCCTGACGTCTCCTGATAGTAGTTCAGAGCACGACAGCAGCACAGAGACACACACACGCACAAACACACAGCCAAGACACACACACACACACAGTCTATTTATACTGTAGTGCTCCTCTTCTTGTCAGGAGAGGGTACTTATAACCACACTACCGAGACATCACAACCACTCACTTCACTTGCCAGGTCACACCGTGATACAAGACAGTTTTTGACGTCCATCCATGTCTGAGGATGTCGGGAGATGACGTGGAAACCGGCCACTAGGGGCAACAGTGAGCACTGTTACCTTCACGTAAGTTTCTGTTTTGCTAGGGTGTTATGGACGGGGATGGCAGATGGGTGTAAGCATAACCTTAACCCTTACCTTAACCATTAGGAGTGAATGCCTAACCTTATCCCTTAAATTAACCATTCAGACTTAATGCCTAATCTTTTTATTTTATTTTATTTTTTACCCCTTTTTCTCCCCAATTTCGTGGTATCCAATCTTATCCAATCTTATCTCATCGCTACAACTCCCGTACGGGCTCGGTAGAGACAAAGGTTGAAAGTCATGCGTCCTCCGATACACAACCCAACCAAGCCGCACTGCTTCTTAACACAGCGTGCATCCAACCCGGAAGCCAGCCGCACCAATGTGTCGGAGGAAACACTGTGCACCTGGCAACCTTGGTTAGCATGCACTGCGCCCGGCCCGCCACAGGAGTCGCTGGTGCGTGATGAGACAAGGACATCCCTACCGGCCAAACCCTCCCTAACCCGGACGACGCTGGGCAAATTGTGCGTCGCCCCACGGACCTCCGTGGAACAGGACAGGACAGAATAAAACAGAACAGAGCAGTGATAGAAACACTGGTTGGACAGATCTGCAGCTAGACACACTTAGGTCAAATAGTTAAAAATACTAGAAGTGCTATGACCATGTAGGTCCTGGACCACGTAGGTCCTGGATTGTAACAAAAATGTCCTACAGTACAGAGATTGAAAACATTTCAAGTGTATTTCACCCAATGCAGGAATTGAACCCACAACATGGCGCTGCTGACACCATGCTCACGCCATGTCTGCATGGTATCTGTGGGGACAGACAGAACGTGATATACCCATAATCCTCAGGGTCTCTAAGCAGAGGGTGGTCCTATCTGGGATTGAATTGGCTATATAAATATGTTACATTCTGCCAATGAAGGTGGCTTTAAAATGCAATAGAAATAACCAGCACTGGTCACAGCCATGTTCCCGCACACTGATTTAATGTGGTTTATTTTGATTAGGGTTCTGCATGTTACCTGTAATTCTGCTGTCATTTAACGACCCGCTGTGAGGATTAATGGGACTGGTGGGTCTAATCTAGTCAACCTGTCAGATTACCCACTATTACCCACTAAACCCTGGAACGCTCACAGAGCAGGACTGTACAGATGAACTCTGGCTGTCTCAGTCTGCTGACGTTGAAATAAACATTGATTACAAGCTCTCCATCATCAAATCCCCATAGGCCTTGGTCAAAATTAGTACATTATACAGAGAACAGGGTGACATTTGGGATACACTCATAACCTCCTCTTCTCCATCAAATTGCAGAGCACAGAGATGGTGACGCTTGGTACCATAAACATAAACTTCAATGGAGGTCCATCTGTTTCTTCCGATAAGTAGAGGGGTGGCAGGTTAGCCTAGTGGTTAGAGTGTTGGACTAGTAACCAGAAGGTTGCGAGTTCAAACCCCCGAGCTGACAAGATACAAATCTGTCGTTCTGCAGTTAACCCACTGTTCCCAGGCCGTCATTGAAAATAAGAATTTGTTCTTAACTGACTTGCCTGGTAAAATTAAAAAATTAGATTATAAACATTTTCAATGTAAATCCACTTCTCGGGGCTCCTGAGTGGCACAGCTCTGTGCTAGAGGCGTCACTACAGAAACAATGTTTCTATTCCAGAGCACAACCGGCTGTGATTAGGAGTCCCAAAGGGCGGTGCACAATTGGCCCAGCATCTTCTGGGTTTGGCATGTGTATTCCTTCATTGTAAATAAGAATTTGTTCTTATCTAACTTAAATAAAAAAATATACTATATACACTGAACCCAAACATTATACACCCTGATATTACAGACAGACATCTTCATTGTAAGTCCACATCTTATATTGAACCCAAACAAAGTCCTGTGTAGCTCAGTTGGTAGAGCATGGCACTTCAAATGCCAGGGTTGTGGGTTAAAATCCCGTGGGGGACAAGTATGAAAAGTCATGCACTCACTCAGAGTCAGTCACTCTGGATGAGTGTGTCTGCTAAATGACTGTAATGTAATTTTACACCGTGATATTACAGACAGACGTCTTTAATGTAATTGCAAAAGCTTCTTCGTACAGTAAGTTTTATTCCCTGCTTTTTCTCTACTGTAATCCTTTCCATCAAAATGCCTCCGTTGCAATGTTACCTATACATTTCAGTCCATGTCCACGTCACTACCCCCGTTCTCCTCAGCACTCAGAGACTCTACTATATTACTATGAAAGTTTTCTGATGTTGAAAAATGACATAAAAGTGTCTTTCACAACTCTGTCCTTGCAACATGGTCCCCAATATGTCAAAATAGTGACATTGAACATCAGTTACATGTCTGATATTCTGACATATGTAAAGTTATGTCATTTGGCCCTGCGTGCGTGAAGAGGATTATCGACTGCATCAGGGTTAGGAAGATGGATTCTAGAGTGAGCATGTGATTTGCAGCAGTGGCCCATTTAAACTAAAGGCTGTCAGCTCTGTCCTTCCTATGGGGTATGAGAGTGGTTGAATAATAAAGACTGTCAGCTCTGTCCTTCCTATGGGATATGAGAGTGGTTGAATAATAAAGACTGACAGCTCTGTCCTTCCTATGGGATATGAGAGTGGTTGAATAATAAAGACTGTCAGCTCTGTCCTTCCTATGGGATATGAGAGTGGTTGAATAATAAGACTGTCAGCTCTGTCCCTCCTATGAATAATAAAGACTGTCAGCTCTGTCCCTCCTATGGGATATGAGAGTGGTTGAATAATAAAGACTGTCAGCTCTGTCCCTCCTATGGGATATGAGAGTGGTTGAATAATAAAGACTGTCAGCTCTGTCCCTCCTATGGGATATGAGAGTGGTTGAATAATAAAGACTGTCAGCTCTGTCCTTCCTATGGGATATGAGAGTGGTTGAATAATAAAGACTGTCAGCTCTGTCCTTCCTATGGGATATGAGAGTGGTTGAATAATAAAGACTGTCAGCTCTGTCCTTCCTATGGGGTATGAGAGTGGTTGAATAATAAAGACTGTCAGCTCTGTCCTTCCTATGGGATATGAGAGTGGTTGAATAATAAAGACTGTCAGCTCTGTCCTTCCTATGGGATATGAGAGTGGTTGAATAATAAAGACTGTCAGCTCTGTCCTTCCTATGGGATATGAGAGTGGTTGAATAATAAAGACTGTCAGCTCTGTCCCTCCTATGGGATATGAGAGTGGTTGAATAATAAAGACTGTCAGCTCTGTCCTTCCTATGGGGTCACATAATTGTCAATTCAAAGAAAAGTATCACATTTATTAATTCTTAAATTTAGCTAACATTAGACATTTAATCCAAATATTCTTACATTTGCCTCGTTTCGGCAGTCTCGTCCAGATCATCATGTCATTTGTAGTTCATGATAGCTACATTAGCAGCTTATTAGCATTTCATTTTTTGGGTGTAAATACAGGCAATTATATTGAGAAAAGTCACCTTGTCCTACAGAGATTTGCACGGTTATCAAAATATCACGCCAGGGTAAGCCTACACAAAACACAACCCTTATTTTAAATGTTTCTAAAATCCCCTATGGGAAAAATGAATGGTGGAAAAACAATCAGAACCATTTCCTCCTTTGACTGCTAGGTTTTATGGGTATTATGACTCATACTGTGGAAGTCTATAGGGTTTTCAGTACATTTATCTAAAGCCATTCATCTAAATTAGATGTACCTTTAATAACATTTTCTTGACAGACTCACTAGAATACACAGTATGGAGAGAATAGTTTAGAATATTAGGGATCAATGAAAGAAAGCCATGTTTTTCTCCCTTTCAGCGCCAATTGGTAGATTTAAAAATACTCTGATGTGGTATATTATTTAGTGTTAGGAAATGTATTAATGAATAATAAAATCCATTAAACACAAAATATATAGGTGAATCAAAAATACAGTGGTTTGATTCATCCTGAAAGTTTCCATATTCAATTGTTCAATCCATGAAATATTGGAAGGTGAGAAAAGAGTACAGAGGGGTTGGACAGTAGTCTATATACAGTGGGGAGAACAAGTATTTGATACACTGCCGATTTTGCAGGTTTTCCTACTTACAAAGCATGTAGAGGTCTGAAATGTATATCATAGGTACACTTCAACTGTGAAAGACGGAATCTAAAACAAAAATCCAGAAAATCACATTGTTTGATTTTTAAGTAATTAATTTGCATTTTATTGCATATGTATTTGATCACCTACCAACCAATAAGAATTCCGGCTCTCACAGACCTGTTAGTTGTTCTTTAAGAAGCCCTCCTGTTCTCCACTCATTACCTGTATTAACTGCACCTGTTTGAACTCGTTACCTGACTAAAAGACACCTGTCCACAATGGCCAAGACCAGAGAGCTGTGTAAGGACATCAGGGATAAAATTGTAGACATGCACAAGGCTGGGCTGGGCTACAGGACAAAAGGCAAGCAGCTTGGTGGGAAGGCAACAAAATGGAAGAAGTTCAAGATAACGGTCACCCTCGGTCTGGAGCTACATGCAAGATCTCACCCTGTGGGGCATCATTGATCATGAGGAAGGTGAGGGATCAACTCAGAACTACACGGCAGGACCTGGTCAATGACCTGAAGAGAGCTGGGACCACAGTCTCAAAGAAAACCATTAGTAACACAGTACGCCGCCATGGATTCAAATCCTGCAGCGCACGCAAGGTCCCCCTGCCCAAGCCAGCGCATGTCCAGGCCCGTCTGATGTTTGCCAATGACCATCTGGATGATCCAGAGGTGGAATGGGAGAAGGTCATGTGGTCTGATGAGACAAAAATAGAGATTTTTGGTATAAACTCCACTCGCTGTGTTTGGAGAAAGAAGAAAGATGAGTACAACCCCAAGAACACAATCCCAACCGTGAAGCATATAGGTGGAAACATCATTCTTTGGGGATGGATGGATGGGGCCATGTATCGCGAGATCTTGGCCAACAACCTCCTTCCCTCAATAAGAGCATGGAAGATGGGTCGTGGCTGGGTCTTCCAGCATGACAACGACCCAAAACACACAGCCAGGGCAACTAAAGAGTGGCTCCGTAAGAAGCATCTCAAGGTCCTAGAGTGGCCTAGCCAGTCTCCAGACCTGAACCCAATGGAAAATCTTTGGAGGGAGCTGAAAGTCCGTATTGCCCAGCGACAGACCCAAAACCTGAAGGATCTGGTGAAGGTCTGTATGAAGGAGTGGGCCAAAATCCCTGCTGCAGTGTGTGCAAACCTGGTCAAGAACTACAGGAAACCTGTGATCTCTGTAATTGTAAACAAAGGTTTTTTTGTACCAAATTCTGTTCTGTACCAAAGTTCTGCTTTTCTGATGTATCAAATACTTATGTCATGCAGTAAAATGCAAATTAATTACTTAAAAATCATACTGTGAGATTTTCTGGATTTTTGTTTTAGATTCCGTCTCTCACAGTTGAAGTGTACCCATGATTAAAAATTACAGACCTCTACATGCTTTGAAAGTAGGAAAACCTGCAAAATCGGCAGTGTATCAAATACTTGTTCTCCCCACTGTATCTACCCTAATAATCCTCACTAATCATGGCACTATGATAAAGGTGCAGTCCTCGTGAACCGTGCCGCAGGTCTGCGTTCCATAATGATACAAATAGACTACATTTTGCTAATTATTCCACAACTTGTAATACGTTAGCCGAAAGAAAACTAACGATGTAATGGAATGCAAAATAGAAGGAAACTAACACTAAAGTGAAAATTATAATTATATGTGGGTATAACTGACAATGGCTACCGACCGTGGTTAATATTTAAAATGATACAAATTGTAATAAATACAGTGAAAAGGTGGCATATGATTTAAACATTCTTCAAATAGTAAATGACCTCGGTAGGTTTGGCGCTATTCTTCCATTTTCGCTACAGACCCCGGTGCTTTACCCTGGTGAAGTTGGTTTCAGATTCCATATTTGGGACCTTCAGACTTCAATAGCTCACAAACGATTTGAGCTACATACCTCAGGTTCTTGTGAAGGAAAAAAGGTCTAGAACACAGGTATTATTCTCCCCAGTTTTTAATTTGTATGTTGGGAACAAATAGTGAGAGCGAGAGGTGGGTGGACTGGGGAGCTGTGAGGTACTGGAAAAACACCTTTAGAATTAAGCTTTGCATGCATATCATCACATTTGCGAAGTGGTCTAGACTAGAAGCAGAGTAGAGGTGCTTGCAAAATAGTTTTTGTAGCCTAGGGTCTGGGAAACATAGGGCCTTTTATAAAAACGCATTTCATGCAATTCTATGTCATTTTTTACATGACTGAGACTTCAGCAGAATCTTTTTAAATGCTGCACAAATGATTTAAATGTCAGGCTACTTTGACACTGGCAAACTGAGAATGTGAGATAATTAAAAACTACCTCGTATTGAAAACATCAATAGCCAAGGTGTGTGGAGGTGTTGGAGGAGACATATTGTAATACATGAGGAGGAAATGATAGTCCTAAAAAAGCTTTCCAGTTTCAATGACTCACCCAATGATGCAAAGCTCTGACAAAGGCCCTGACGCTGATATGTAAAGCTTAATATAGAGCAGTGATACGAGCAAGAGCAGTGTGTGGGTGTCTTATTTTTTCTCATATGATTCTATAAGGAAATAAATGATGAAGTACAACTCTGGAGAGATGGTAGTTGCAGGCTCATGTCTATCAGAGCAGAGAGAGGGAAAACGATTATAGAAAGTGAATCTTATTCTGGTTCTGAGAGAGATACAGGCATGCTTCGCTCTGCCACGAGTTAGACTCTAGGCTACAATGTTGCGCAAATAACAATGCAGTTCAAGACATGAAGTTGAGAAAATATTTACTAAATAAACTAAAGTAAAACAAATGTAATTAAAAAGTAACACAATAAAAAAACAATAATGAGGCTACCGTAAAATACAAGGTATAAGTTAGTCCAAGTAATGTGTACATGTAGGTAGTGGTAAGGTGACTATGCGCAGATATTAAACAGTGAATAGCAGCAGTGTAAAAACAAAGGGGGGGGGTCAATGTAAATAGCACACAGCATGATGCTGCCACCACCATGCTTCCCCATAGGGATGGTGCCAGGTTTCCTCTAGATGTGACACTTGGCATTCAGGCCAAAGAGTTATATCTTGGTTTAATTAATTAAAATCAAATCAAAAGTTATTTTTCACATGCACCGAATACAACAGACCTTACAGCGAAATGCTTACTTATTGTTGTAACGGCAGATCTCCTCTTCGTCTGAAGAGGAGTAAGGATTGGACCAAGATGCAGCGTAGTAAGTGTCCATAATGTTTTTAATACAGACAAATGAACAAAAACAATAGACGATAACGTGAAATCTACAACAACAGAAACAGTACCGTGTGGCGACAAACACACACACGGAAACAAACACCCACAAACCAACAGTGAAACCCAGGCTTCCTAAGTATGATTCTCAATCAGAGACAACTAACGACACCTGCCTCTGATTGAGAACCATACAAGGCCGAAACAGAAAACAAACATAGAAAAACAAACATAGACTGCCCACCCCAACTCACGCCCTGACAATACGAAATAAAGACAAAGGAAATAACGGTCAGAACGTGACATTTGTAACTATCGTCTGTGGTGGAAGAAGGTGAGGACCAAAACGCAGCGTGGTAAGTGTTCATGTTTTTTAAGTAATGAACAGTGAACAAAACATGTGAAGTAATGAAACCGAAACAGTCCCGTGTGGCACCAACACTAACACGGAAAATAAACACCCACAACTCAAAAGTGAAACCAGGCTTCCTAAGTATGATTCTCAATCAGGGACAAAGATTGGCAGCTGCCTCTGATTGATAACCATACCAGGCCGAACACAGCAATCCCAAATCAATAGAAAAAAGAACATAGACAACCCACCCAACTCACGCCCTGACCATACTAAAACAAAGACATAATAAAATAACTAAGGTCAGAACGTGACAGTACCCCCCCAAAGGTGCGGACTCTGGCCGCAAAACCTAAATCTATAGGGGCGGCTCTGGTGCGGGACGTGGACCCCACTCCACCATAGTCCTTCTCCGCCTCTCTAACCACCTCCGTGGCCTCTTTAAGGTCAAGCCACGGGACCCAAGCCACGGGTCCCGAATGGACAGGAGATTCCGGTATCACTGCACAGGTGGAGACTCCGGCAGTTCCTGGCTGACGGACGGCTTTGGCAGCTCCTGGCTGACTGACGGCTCTGGCAGCTCAGGACAGTCGGGAGACTCTGGCAGCTCAGGACAGAGGGGAGACTCTGGCAGCTCAGGACAGACGGGAGACTCTGGCAATGCTGTGCAGGAGGAAGGCTCTGGCAGCTTTGGACAGGCGGGAGCACCTGTAGGGAGGAGACGGAGAGACAGCCTGGTGCGGGGGGCTGCCACTGGAGGGCCGGTGCGTGGAGGTGGCACCGGATATACCGGACCGTGAAGGCGCACTGGAGGTCTCGATCACCGAGCCTGCCCAACCCTACCTGGCTGAATGCTCCCCGTAGCCAGGCCAGTGCGGCGAAGTGGAATAGCCCACACTGGGCTGTGCTGGCGAACCGGGGACACCATGCATAGTGCTGGTGCCATGTACCCCGGCCCGAGGAGACGCACTGGAGACCAGATGCGCTGAGCTGGCTTCATGGCACCTGGCTCGATGCCCACTCTAGCCCCGCCGATACGAGGCGCTGCAATGTACCGCACCAGGCTATGCATGCGCACCTGGGACACCGTGCGCCTCACAGCATAACACAATGCCTGCCCGGTCCCTCTCTCTCCACGGTAAGCACGGGGAGTTGGAGTAGGTCTCCTACCTGACTTCACCACACTTCCCTTGTGCACCTCCCAAGGAATTTTTGGGGCTGCCTCTCGGACTTCCAGCCGTGCTGCCGTACTGCCTCCTCATACCGCTGCCTCCAGCTCTGCCTTTGGGCAGCGATATTCCCCAGCCTGAGCCCAGGGTCCTTTACCGTCCAATATCTCCTCCCAAGTCCAGTTCTCCAGGTATCGCTGCCTCTCGTCACCACGCTGCTTGGTTCTTTGGTGGTGGGTGTTTCTTTAATGATCGTCTGTGGTGGAAGAAGGTGAGGACCAAAGTGCAGCATGGTAAGTGTTCATGTTTTTTAATAAAGTAATGAACACTGAACAAAACAATAAACGTGAAGTAATCAAACCGAAACAGTCCCGTGTGGCACCAACACTAACACAGAAAATAAACACCCACAACTCAAAAGTGAAACCAGGCTTCCTAAGTATGATTCTCAATCAGGGACAACGATTGACAGCTGCCTCTGATTGAGAACCATACCAGGCCGAACACAGCAATCCCAAATCAATAGAAAAAAGAACATAGACATCCCCCCCAACTCACACCCTGACCATACTAAAACAAAGACATAATAAAATGACTAAGGTCAGAACGTGACACTTATAAGCCCTTAACCAACAATGCAGTTTTGAAAAAAATACATTAAAATGTAAGAAATAAAAGTAACAAATAATTAAAGAGCAGGAGTAAAATAACAATAGCGAGGCTATATACAGGGGGTACCGGTACAGAGTCAATGTGTGGGGTGTCACACGACTTCCACCTAAGGTGCTCGGCGGTCGACATCGCTGGCCTACTAGCCATCACCGATCCATTTTTTATTTTTCTGTTTGTTTTTCTTTGGTTTATTCACACCTGGTTTTCATTTGCTTTAATTCCTGTGTGTATATTTACCCCTGTTTCCCGCTTAGGTTTGTGCGGGATTATTTTTATGTTGCTCGTTGAGGTTTTCCTCAGTTTAATTCACTTGTTGACAGTGTTGTAGGATAAGTAAGGAGCATTGTTTTTCTCCTTCCGTGAGTGACTGTGTGTTTCATTTGTATTGGGCGTTTATTGGTATTGTACCTGAACCATTTTTGGACTTGCCGATTAAAGATGCTAAATTGACATCTCTGCTCCCCTGCGCTTGATTACCTTAAAATTACTTAGGTATAGGGGTCAGTATTCGGAAGTTCGAATGACTGAGATGCCCAAAGTAAACTGCCTGTTACTCAGGCCCAGAAGCTAGGATATGCATAGAATTGGTAGTATTGGGTAGAAAACACTCTGAAGTTTTTAAAACTGTTAAAATAATGTCTGTGAGTATAACAGAATTGAAATGGAAGGCAAAAACCCGAGGAGAATCCATCTGGAATTTTTGTTGTTGTTGAGGTGACCATTTACTGAAATGGCTGTCTATGGGAAAATAGAAAATCCTCCCAGATTACAGTTCCCATGGCTTCCACTAGATGTCAACAGTCATAAGAAAGGGTTTCAGGCTTGTTTATTGAAAAATGAGCTAGAATTTGTATTTTTTTCTATGTGGCTTTCATTTTGACTATAGTCTTGTGACACCCGTTGGTTAGGGCACGCACTTTGTTATTTATCTCCTGTGTCATGATGTTGCCCTCTTTGGGTAGAGCAATCCCCATCCCCCTCTCTCTGTCTTCTACACTCAGGCCGCTGCGACCTCAGGTTGTAAATTCAGAGAGACAGTTTTCATAGAGAGAACAAAGGAATTTCTTCCACCTCACAGAACTTGAGGTCCGAACAACATTTATGTTCTGGAGAAGGTATAAAAGAACGGTGAAGAATCCAGCTACGGACTGGTCCGTTTGGTACAATTTTGTGAAACTCATGGGAGACAATACGGCCACATTACCATAACGCTGTTTATATAATAGCCTCAGTTATGAGACTTGCATCTAATTGTTGTACAGGATGAATGAGGAAAGTTTAAACTATTTGTGGAATTATGGGATGCTATGTTATGATGTAATGTGACAGAATTGTATTTCTGTGTAAAGTTTCACTTAAGTCACTGGCACACCCCCATGAGCACAGTTAGGACCTGGCGTCATGAGACAGCCTTTTTCTGCTCTTCCGAATAAAACCCCCACACAGGTTTTCTATCACCAGACCATGTTTATCTCAATTATGAGAGGACAAAGGTTGCAGACCAGCTTACCTCGATAACGAGAGGGCCAAGGTTTGAGATGATTGCTGAATCTTTTAACCATCCCACGTGGTTAAACTCTTAGACTATCGATACCGACAGAATAAGAACAAGTCTTTGATATTAATTACTAGTCAGGAGCTAGGAATTTGGTATCATTGAACGCGAAGAACGACAACCGCCGAAACATCTACTCTATAACGACATGAATGAATGTCTCTCTGAACTAGCCATTCTAACCACGACAGAGAGAGAAAGAAAGAGGGCGGACAGACTCTCCAACAGAAACAAACTTTTCAACAGAGATCCCGACGACACACTGAGCGTAAATATATATATTGATTGCAATAGTTCCCGAATGAGTGAGCGTTCATGTGCAAAGGATTAGCATTTCAATTATTATAATTATAAACTGTGTTGTCTTATCTCAGTAGACCCCCACTTCCCTTTTGTACACCAAGCCGCGATGCCGGTGTATCCCACTAGGGAAACTCCGTTATCATTTCCTTGTAACTATCTACTATTTGTTTAAGCATTTCTGTGAATTACTTAGTTAGTACATAAATGATTTAAGACAATTGAAGTATGGATGGCTCATAGTGAAGACTGGGTTAATGCAGATAACCAACAATTTACGATGTTTGCAACGAGACTAACATGAGGTAAATAATTCATTAATTCGAAGACTAAGTGATCAGATATTCAAATATCTGAAAGTTATGTTAGGAAAATTATAACTTTATAATCTGAATGTACTTCCTAGTTAATTACAGTTACATGATTAATCAGTTTAATCACGTAATAATAATTACAGAGAGTTATCTGGTAAATAAGTCTTCAGTTTAATGATGCCAAAGACACGACACCGGTAATGAACATACTATTCTCCGTCTTAAGTTTTGTCATTGATTTACATATTAGGGTACCTGATGATTGATTAGAATCGTTGTTTGATTTGTTTGGACAAAGTTTATTGGTAACTTTGGGATTCCTTTGCATGCATTTTGAACGAGGGGAACAGATGGATTATTGAATCAAGCTCGCCAACTAAACTGACTTTTTAGGAATGTAAAGAAGGACTTTATCGAACAAAACAACCATTTGTTATGTAGCTGGGACCCTTGGGATAGCAAACAGAGGAAGATCTTCAAAAGTAAGTGATTTATTTTATTGCTATTCTGACTCTGCTGGTTTGGAAAATGGTTTTAATGCTTTTGTATATGGGGCTCTGTCCTCAGATAATCACATGGTATGTTTTCGCCGTATAGCCTTTTTGAAATCTCACAAAGCGGCTGGATTAACAAGAAGTTAATATTTTAAATGATGGAGGACACTTGTATTTTCATGAATGTTTAATATTATGATTTTTGTATTTTGAATTTTGCGCTCTGCAATTTCACCGGACGTTGTCAAGGTGTGCTGCTCGCGACACGTCTAGTTAAGAGCAGTTGGAGGCCACGGAAGGAGAGTTGTATGGCATTGAAGCTCGTCTGGAGGTTAGTTAACACAGTGTCCAAAGAAGTGCCATAGAAATACAGGATGGTGTCGACTGCGTAGAGGTGGATCAGAGAATCACCAGTGATGATGAAAGAGATATTGTCTCGAGAAACATCATTTAAACCAGGTGATATTTAAAAATAAATAAAAAACCTGTTTTTGCTTTGTCATTATGGAGTATTGTGTGAAAATTGACAATAAGGCTAACAAAATGTGTAAAAAGTCAAGGAATCGGAATACTTTCTGATAATGGAGGTAAATCCAGGCATTGAGATATGAGAGAGATATATATATATAACCTGTTTATATATATATGTGTGATATAAGGCTGTTATATATATATATATATATATATATATATATACTGCTCTTATATATATATATATATATATATATATATATATAATATATATATATAAATAAAATGAAATATCACATTTACAAAAGTATTCAGACCCTTTACTCAGCACCTAGCACCTTTGGCAGCGATTACAGCCTCAAGTCTTCTTGAGTATGACACTACAAGCTTGACACAACTGTTTTTGGGGAGATTATTCGATTCCTCTCTGCAGATTCTTTCAAGCTCTGTCAGGTTGGATGGGGAGCGTTGCTGTACAGCTATTTTCAGGTCTCTCCAAAGATGTTAGTTCGGGTTCAAGTCCGGGCTCTTTCTGGGCCACTCAAGGACATTCAGAGACTTGTCCCGGAGCCACTCTTGCGTTGTCTTGGCTGTGTGCTTAGGGTCATTGTCCTGTTGGAAGGTGAACCTTCACCCCAGTCTGGGGACCTGTGCGCTCTGGAGAAAGTTTTCATCAAAGATCTCTCTGTATTTTGCTCCGTTCATATTTTTTAACGTTTTTTTTTTTTACATATGGAAAAGTATTTTTCATTACAGGGTATTGTGTGTAGATTGCTGAGGATTTTAAAATATTTTTTATGCGTTTTAGAATAAGGCTGAAACGTAGCAAAATGTGTAAAAAGTTAAGGCATCTGAAAACTTTCAGAAGGCACTGCCTGTCAGGTGTTAGCTTTATGAACAGGCTTCTGCACTGTACTACGCTGCTACCTAGCACCGCCACACACACACACTGACATGCAGGCACACAGGCATGCCACACATGACATGCACACAGGCGCTTTACAAGGTGTATGCTTTGCACTTACACGCACGCACGCACACAGGCACACACACAGCACGAACACACACACATCCCCCTGAATATGCATGCTGTGTTCCCCTTCAATGCTCTGCTGGAGAAGAAGTGTGTGGCCCCTAATGGCTACTCATAACAGCTGCAAAGATGCCAAACATCACAGAGAAAATACAATTTCAGTACCAGAGGGAGAGAGTGGGAAAGAGAGAGAGAGGGGGAGAGAGAGAGATGAGAGAGGAGAGAGAGAGAGAGAAGGAGAGAGAAAGAGAGGGAGGGGGGAGAGAGAAATTAGAGAGAAGGAGAGAGAGAGAGAGGGGGAGAGAGAGAGAAGGAGAGAGAGAGAGGGGAGAGAGAGAGATGAGAGAGATGAGAGAGAGAGGGGGAGAGAGAGAGATGAGA
This sequence comes from Oncorhynchus masou masou, assembly GCF_036934945.1. Taxonomy (NCBI): domain Eukaryota; kingdom Metazoa; phylum Chordata; class Actinopteri; order Salmoniformes; family Salmonidae; genus Oncorhynchus; species Oncorhynchus masou. The sequence goes on along the minus strand of NC_088220.1, from coordinate 13,855,732 downwards.
GAGAAGGAGAGAGAGAGGGAGAGAAAGAAAGAGTGATGGAGAGAGAGAGCGTGTCAATCTCCCCAGGTCTTCCCCAGTCAGATCGAGGGGGTACAATTGTTGGCTGGGTGGAGATGCAGAGAAGCAGTGAAAAAGAGAAACAACAGCCTACGCCCCGGTTCATTCAGTCGTTCATTAAAGTACAGTACAGCTGCGTGGAGGAAGAACGGAGTGTGTTTTCCTGTTGACATCTACGTCTGTTAGAATCAGTTCAGGGTTCAACATGGTTCAACATGGGTTTAACACGGTTAGCTATTGTCTAAATTACACACACACACATGCACACACTAGTACACACTAGTACACACACACACACATTGGCAAGTAGGCATGCACACACACACACACACACACACACACACACACACACACACACACACACACACACACACACACACACACACACACACACACACACACACACACACACACACACACACACACACACACACACACACACACACACACACACACACACACACACACACACACACACACACACACCTAGGAGTCTCCAGAACAGGTAGGGGATCTGAATAGAGCGCTGGCAACATGACAGAACAGTTAGCTTAGTTCTTATCAGTGTGTGACTGTGGACTGGGGCTTATTAACTCAGATTATATTGAAGCCAGACAACAGAGATCTATATCTCTGGTGAAGTGAAACACAATGGCACTGATGGACTGGCCAAATACACACTGACACCGGGTAGAAAGGAGAGGAGTAGAGAGGAAGAGAAATAGAAAGAGGGAGGAAAGTAGAGGGCTAGAGAGGTAGAGACGGGAGGAAAGTGGAGTGGTAGAGAGAAAGAAGAAGAGGAAGGGGGTAATAGGAGGAGGGAAGTACTTTTGAAACAGTCCAATGGATCCCTCTCTAACCTAACTTTCAGTCATGAATAGAGAGTGGTGAGATAATGAACATATTTTTATTCATATAGGAGACAACATCCCTAATACTGTGAGGAGATCTATGCGCGTTTCATAATGGCACCCTATTCACTTTATAGTGCACTACTTTTGACCAGTTCCAATAGGGCTCTGGTCAAATGTAGGCACTACAAAAGGAAACGGGTGCCGTTCGGGGACACAGCCCTGGAGGATGTCAGATGCTTCTTGTTCATCTCTTTCTCTTTCATTTTTAACACCCCCCAGGATATCAAATATTAGCTTTTGATTTATTCATATATCTATTTATCTTCCTTTGTTCCTCTGCTCTTCTCCATCACCCTTTCATTTGAAAGCAGGGAAAATATTAAGTGGGAGATCAGCGCTAAGATCACAGTCCCTTGGTATTCAGACGTCATAAAGACCAAAGCAGAAGTTTTCCAACGTCGCTGATCTAAGGTCAGTTTAGTGTTGTTCCTCCTAATGATTAATGTTAGGTTGGGAGGAAGGGAATCTGATCCTGTATCTCTTCCGAAGGTCAACCTCTGAGGGGTTTATGGGGCTTTCCATTATATTACTTTGTCCACATTTTGTTGTATTATTATATTGATTTAATTGTTTATTGTATTATTAAATTGTTAAAAAAATATATTTTTAAAAACTTGATGAAAAAGAATACGCTAATATATCTTCATTAGATAAGAATTCAACCCCCTGATGTTAGAAGCACATTCGGGAGTTATTAAAGCTGTTCGTCATTCTGGGTCAGTCTCTAATAGATTTGCACACCTGGATTGTACAATATTTCCACATTATTCAATTTAAATTTTTCAAGCTGTGCCAAGTTGGTTGTTGATCATGACTAGACAGCCATTTCAAGTGTTGACATAGATTTTCAAATCAAATCAAACTTTATTTGTCATAATGTCACACCCTGACCATAGTTTATGTGTATGTTTCTATGTTTTGCTTGGTCAGGGTGTGATCTGAGTGGGCATTCTATGTTGGATGTCTTGTTTGTCTATTTCTATGTCTGGCCTGATATGGTTCTCAATCAGAGGCAGGTGTTAGTCATTGTCTCTGATTGGGAACCATATTTATGTAGCCTGGGTTTCACTGTGTGTTTGTGGGTGATTGTTCCTGTCTCTGTGTTTGTTGCACCAGTCAGGGCTGTTTCGGTTTTCGACTTTTGTTGTTTTGTATTGTTCGTGTTTTGTCATAATTAAAGATGTATCTAACGAACCACGCTGCATTTTGGTCCGATCCTTGTTCCACCTCTTCTTCAGAGGAGGAGTTAGAAGAACCGCGTTACACATAAGCACCGAATGCAACAGGTGTAGTAGACCTTACAGTGAAATCCTTACTTTACAAGCCCTTAACCAACAATGTAGTTTCAAGAAAACACCTAAAAAAGTAAGAGATAAAAATAACACATAATTAAAGAGCAGCAGTAAATAACAATAGCGGGGCTCTATACAGGCTCTATACAGGGTCTATACAATACAGAGTCAATGATGGCAGGAAGCTTGGCCCCAGTGATGTACGGGCGGTAGGCACTACCCTCTGTAGTGCCTTGTGGTCGGAGACCGAGCAATTGCCATAACGGGCAGTGATGCAACCTGTCAGGATGCTCTCAATGGTGCAGCTGTAAAACATTTTGAGGATCTGAGGACCCATGCCAAGTCTTTTAAGTCACCTGAGTGGGAATAGGTGTTGTCGTGCCCTCTTCACAACTGTCTTGGTGTGCTTGGACCATGTTAGTTTATTGGTGATGTGGACACCAGGGACCTTGAAGCTCTCGAGCCGCTACACTATAGCCCCATGAGAATGGGGGCGTGCTCGGTCCTCCTTTTCCTGTAGTCCACAATCATCTCATTTGTCTTGATCACGTTGAGAGAGGTTGTTGTCCGTGCACCACACGGTCAGGTCTCTGACCTCCTCCTTATCCTGTCTCATCGCTGTCGGTGATCAGGCCTACCACTGTTGTGTTATCGGTAAACTTAATGATGGTGTTGGAGTCGTGCCAGACCGTGCAGTTATGAGTGAACAGGGAGTACAGGAGGGGACAGAGCACCCACCACTGAGGGGCCCCCATGTTGAGGATCAGCATCAAAGATGTGTTGTTTCCTACCCTGATCACCTGGGGGGGGGCCCACCAGTAAGTCCAGGATCCAGTTGCAGAGGGAAGGGGTTTAATCCCAGGGTCCTTAGCTTAGTGATGACCTTTGAGGGTACTATGGTGTTGAACACTGAGCTGAAGTCAATGAATAGCATTCTCACATAGGTGTTCCTTTTGTCCAGGTGTGAAAGGACAGTGTGGAGTGCAATAGAGATTGCATCATCTGTGGATCTTTTTGGGAGGTATGCAAATTGGAGTGGGGGTCTAGGGTTTATAGGATAATGGTGGTGATGTGAGCCATGACCAGTTTTTCAAAGCATTTCATGGCTACAGATATGAGTGCTACGGGTCGGTCGTCATGTAGGCAGGCTACCTTAGTGTTCTTGGCGACAGGGACTGTGGTGGTATGCTTGAAATATGTTGGTATTACAGACCCAGACAGGGAGAGGTAGAAAAAGTCAGTGAAGACACTTTCCAGTTGGTCAGCACATGCTCGGAATACACATCCTGGTAGTCCATCTGACCCAGCGGCTTTGTGAACAGCAGCATCTGACCCAACGGCTGTTTAAAGGTCTTTCTCGCATCAGCTATGGAGAACGTGATCACACAGTTGTCCGGAGCAGCTGGTGCTCTCATGCATGATCCAATATTACCTTCCTCGAAGCGGGATTATAAGTTAGTTATTTAACTCGTCTGATATGCTCGTGTTACTGGGAAGCTTTTGGCTGTGCTTCCCTTTGTAGTCTGTAATAGGTTGCATGCCCAGCCACATCCGACGAGCATCAGAGCCGGTGTAGTATTTACGCTTTGCTTGTTTGATGGTTCGTCGGAGGGAATAGCGGGATTTCTTAGAGTCCCGCTCCTTGAAAGCGCCAGCTCTAACCTTTAGCTCAGTGCGAATGTTGCCTATAATCTATGGCTTCTGGTTTGGGTAAGTAGATACAGTCACTTTGGGGACGACATCGTCAATGCACTTATTGATGAAGCCAGTGATAATGTGATGTACTCGTCAATGCCATGGAAGAATCCAGGAAAATATTCCAGTCTGTGCTAGCAAAACAGGCCTGTAGTTTAGCATTTGCTTCATCTGACCACTTCTTTGTAGACCGAGTCACTGGTGCTTTCAGCATTCGTTTTTGCTTGAAAGCAGGACTCAGGATCGGCCCCGCTGTGGTCGTTCACGGCCATGGCGGAGTGCCGAGAAGACGATCAAACTTGACTATCTAGAGGAAGTAAAAGTTGTAACAAGGTTTCCGTAGGTGAACCTGCAGAAGGATCATCGATCCGATAAAATTATGGTCAGATTTGCCAATTGGAGGGCGAGGGAGAGCTTTGTATGTGTCTCTGTGTGTGGAGTAAAGGTGGTCTCGAGCTTTTTTCCCTCTGAATGCACATTTAACATGCTGATAGAAATGAGGTAAAACTGGATGAGCTTTTTCCTGTTTGCTTATGGAGGTATACAGTTTATTGAGTGTGGTTTTTGTGCCAGCATTGGTCTTTGTAGACAGCTACAAAATATACAGATGAAAACTCTTCTAGGTAGATAGTGTGGTCTACTGCTTATCATGAGATACTCTACAACACACGAGAAAAACCTTGAGACATCCTTAGATATTGTGCACCAGCTGTTGTTTACAAATATACATAGGCCGCAGCCCCGTGTCTTACCAAAGGCTGCTGTTCTATCCTGCCGATAGAGTATATAACCTGCCAGCTGTATGATATTAATGTCGTCGTTCAGTCACGACTCTGTGAAACACAAGATATCACAGTTTTTAATGTCGCATTGGTAGGATATACCTGCTTTCAGTTTGTCCCATTTATTTTCCAGCGATTGAATGTTGACTAACAGTACGGATGGCAAAGGCAGATTAGCCACTCGTTGCCTGATCCTCACAAGGCACCCCGATCTCTTTCTACGAAGTCTCTTTCTTTCTCCTGCGAATGACGGGGATGATGGCCTGTTTGGGCGTTTGGAGTATATCCTTCCTGTCCAACTCATGAAAGAAATGTTTTCGTCCATTTTGAGGTGAGTAATCGCTGTTCTGATGCCCAGAAGATCTTTTCGGTCATAAGAGACGGTAGCAGCAACATTATGTACAAAATAAGTTACAAACAATGCGAAATAGCACAGTTGGTTAAGAGACAATAAAACAGCAGCCATCCTCTCCATTTTCATTTCAAGTTAATTTAAATCAAAACTGTAGCTAAGCCACTCGGGAACATTCCATGTCATCTTGGTAAGCAACTCCAGTGTAGATTTGGCCTCATGTGTTTAGGTTATTGTCCTGCTGAAAGGTGCTTCGCTCTATTCCGTTTCTTTTCATCATAAAAAAAACTCTCTTACCCATAACATGATGCAACCACCTCCATGCAAGAAAATATAAAAAGTGTTCTTCAGTGATGTGTTGTGTTGGATTTGCCCCAAACATAATGCTTTGTAATCAGGACATAAAGTTAATTTCTTTGCCACACTATTTTCAGCTTTACTTTAGAGCCTTATTGCAAACAGGATGCATGTTTTGGAATATGTTTATTATGTACAGGCTTCTTTCTTTTCACTCTGTCAATTAGGTTGGTATTGTGGAGTAACTACAATGTTGTTGATCCATCCTCCGTTATCTCCTATCACAGCAATTAAACTCTGTAACTGTTTTAAAGTCATCATTGGCCTCGTGGTAAAATTTCTGAGCAGTTTCCTTCCTCTTCGGCAACTGAGTTAGGAAGGATGCCTGTATCTTCGTAGTGACTTGGTGTAATTGATACAACATCCGAACTGTAATTAATAACTTCTCCATGTTCCAAGGGATATTCATTGTCTGCATTTTTATTTTTACCCATCTAACAATAAGTGCCCTTCTTTGTGAGCCATTGGAAAACCTCCCTGGTCTTTGTGGTTGAATCTGTGCTTGAAATTCACTGCTCAACTGAGGGACCTTACAGATATGTGTATGTGTGGGGTACATAGACGAGGTTGTCATTTAAAAATCATGTTAAACTGTCACGTGTGGTCCATCTCCGTCCTCTATGTCACCAGGATGCTCGTTATGGTGCACACCTGTCACCGTCGTTACTCGCATCAGTGTGTAATGACACTCACCTGGACTCCATCACCTCCTTGAATACCTGCCCTTTATAAGTCATTCCCTTTGGTTCCTTCCCCAGGCGTAGTTGTTTCTGTTTCTTGTCTGTGTGCCATTAGTGTTTCATATTCTGTTCTGTTTATTTTAGTAAATATTCACTCCACGTACTTGCTTCCTGACTCTCAGCGCTCGTTATATAACACTATTATTGCACACAGAGGGAGTCCATGCAACTTATTAAGTGATTCGTTTAACACATTTTTACTCCGGAACGTATTTAGGCTTTCCATAACAAAGGGGTTGAATAGTTATTGACTCAAGACATTTCAGCTTTTCATTTTTTATTCATTTGTTAAAGATTCTAAAGGAAAAATAGATTCTGGAGGCACTGAATTTATTGAGTAGTGGGTAGAAACATGTTTCAGTAACATCCCTCTACACTGAGAATTATTACCGGTAAGGGATTATTGGGCGTCTCTTCTTCTCTCTATAATCGCTACATGAAAATTGGTACATGGAACCCAATTAATTTAATACCTAAGGAATGCTGTTTTGTAACTTACAGACATAATTGGGTTTCAGGGTTTGTTTGAATAGGGCACTCGATCAATCACAGTGTGTGACCCTTAACCTTTTATACAGCAATGTGATGGTTTGTGTACATGTCTAGATCATCACCATGTCAAGATCATCATTATGTCAATATCATCACCATATCAAGATCATTATTATGTCAAGATCATTGAACACATGAGAAACACAAAATGACTCTAGAGATGGGAGGGAGGGAGGGAGGGAGGGAGGGAGGGAGGGAGGGAGGGAGGGAGGGAGAGGGAGGGAGGGGAAGGGGGGAGAAAGAGGGGGAGGAGGAGAGAGAGATTCAGAGAGAGAGAGAGTCAGACAGACCACCCAACATAGCACTGCCCTCCAGATAACACCAAACCATCTAAAGGGATAGGGGACAAGTTCTACTGTCTTTTATATTCAACTTTATTTCGCTGACCGTCCATACAGTTTACTTTGGCACCAGTTGTATTTATTCATTTCTTTATTGGTGAATGCCGAACAGCCTTTTGATTTGTGATGATGCTCTGCATGACTGAGGGGGGTTGCTGTTTTGGAAACAGAACAGAAAGATCAGGCATAGTTTCTGATCTATAGCAACAGAGAGGCGAGACCAGACATAGTTTCTGGTCTATAGCAACAGAGAAGAGAGCATAATTCTATCCTACTGATTCTTGCTTACAAGCAAAAACTAAAGCAGGAAGTACCAGTGACTCGCAAAATATGGAAGTGGTCAGATGATGCAGATGCTACGCTACAGGACTGTTTTGCTAGTACAGACTGGAATATATTCTGCGATTCATCCAATGGCATTGAGGAGTATATATAGCACCTCAGTCAACGGCTTCATCAATAAGTGCATTGATGACATCATCCCCACATGGCCGTTAGTACATATCTCAACCAGAAGTCATGGATTGAAGCAACATCCGTATCGAGCTAAAGGCTAGAGATGCCGCTTTCAAGGAGCGGGACTCTAATCTGGACGTTTATAAGAAATCCCGCTATTCCCTCAGACAAACAATAAAACAGGCAAAGCGTCAAAACAGGACAAAGGCTGAATCCTACCACACCAGCTCAGACGCTCGTCGGATGTGGCAGGGCTTGCAAACTATTACGGACTACAAAGGGAAAAGCTTCCCAGTGACGCGTGCCTACTAGATGGGCTAAATGCATTTTATGCTCACTTTGAGTCAAGCAACACCAAAGCATGCATGAGAGCACCAGCTGTTCCGGACGACTGTGTGATCATGCTCTCCATAGCCGATGTGAGCAAGACCTTTAAAAAGGTCGACATTCACAAGGCCGTGGGGTCTGGATGTCAGAAGGTGAATTCACCAATTTGTAAGTCGCTCTGGATAAGAGCATCTGCTAAATGACTTAAATGTAAATGTAATGTAAATGTCACACGGATTACCAGGACGTGTACTCAGAGCATGCGCGGACCAACTGGCAAGTGTCTTTTCAACCTGTCCCTGACCGAGTCTGTAAAACCAACATGTTTCAAGCAGACCACCATAGTCCCTGGGCCCAAGAACACCAAGGTAACCTGTCTAAATGACTACCTCCCCGTAGCACTCACATCGGTAGCCATGAAATGCTTTGAATGGCTGGTCATGGCTCACATCAACACCATCATCCAGGAAACCCTAGGCCCACTCCAAATTGCATACCGCCCCAACAGATCCACAGATGACGCAATCTCAATCGCACTCCACACTGCCCTTTCCCACCTGGACAAAAGGAACACCTATGTGAGAATGCTATTCATTGACTACAGCTCAGTGCTCAAAACCATAGTGCCCATGATGCTCATTACTAAGATCAGGCCCCTGGGGACTAAACACCTCCCGCTGCAACTGCCTATGGGGAGAAGGTCAGATACCTAACAACCTCTCCTTTAACGTGAGCAAGACAAAGGAGATGATTGTGGACTACAGGAAAAGGAGGATTGAACATGCCCCCATTCATAGGGCTGTAGTGGAGCGGGTCGAAAGTTTCAAGTTCCTTGGTGTCCACATCACCAACACTCCAAGAAAGTCATGAAGACACGACAATGCCTTTTCCCCCTCAGGAGTTCTACAGCTGCACCATCGAGAGCATCCTGACCGGTTGCATCACAGCCTGGTATGGCAACTGCTCGGCATCCGACCGCAAGGCGCTACAGAGGGTTGTGCGTACAGCCCAGTACATCACTACGGCCAAGCTTCCTGCCATCCATATACCAGGCGGTGTCAGAGGAAGGCACAAAGACTCCAGTCACCCAAGTCATTGAATATTCTCTCTGCTACCACACGGCAAGCTTTACCGGAGCGCTAAGTCTAGGTCCAACAGTCTACTTAACAGCTTCTACCGCCAATCCATAAGACTGCTGAACAATTCATCAAATGGCTACCCGGACTATTTACCTATTTACATTGACCCCCCACCCTGTTTTTACACTGCTACTACTCACTGTTTATTATCTACGCACATTCAATTTACCCCTACCTACATGTACAAATTACCTGGATTAACCTGTATCCCCACACATTGACTCAGTACCAGTACTCCATGTGTATAGCCTTGCTTTTTTAATTAATTGTGTTTGTTTTTATTTTATTTTTTACTTCAGTTTATTTCATAAATATTTTCTTTACTCTATTTCTTGAACTGCATTGTTGGTTAAGGGCTTGGTTAAGGGCTTGTAAGTAAGCATTTCATGGTAAAGTCTACACTTGTTGTATTCAGCGCATGTGACAAATACAATTTGATTTGATTTTAATTTCTGTTTGTTACAGTTTGCTTCATAGCCCAAAATATCTGTAGAAATATATGTTGCAGAGATGAGTCAATCATGGTTGCTCATGGTCACCTGATGAGGTAGCCGCAGTCTGCTATTTCAAAATCGGTGTCGGCCCTAGAGGGAATTTCTTCTTGCTCTAATGCTCAAGACCTCATATCCCACTGGTTCCATATATACAGCCTTCTCCCCTTGTAGATGGTCTCAGTTCTCGTCTCCCACATGCCTAGTGCCTACACCCAGAGGGTGAAACAGTCAAGTCGTTCTGATTCGCCGGTGGTGACTCCCATGTTTTTACGACCAGTTCCTGGCGTTAGAAACAGAAATGTCGCCGTGGAGACGTAGATGGAGGATTGAACAATGAGACCTGCAGCCAGTCATTCCCTACAGGATTCAGGACATAGAAACACAATGACTAGAACGGATACCTACAGTAGATATAACTAGCTTTTGTTTACGGAACTTTACTGAAAACTGAAGCATTAGTTTCATGCACAGAAAACTGAGAAAGGAACTTTGTGAGGTCCTTTGATGATGCATCAGTTGAGTCGAATATTCCAACTGCCACACCCACATTGGCGACCTTTCAATAGAGTGTACTTTATGGGGAATAAGGTGCCATTTTGGATTCAAGCAGTCAAAAGGAGTCCGATTGGAAACTGGAGGACTATCCCACATTAAACTACTGGGACAATCATCAATATGATAGGTATTTTAAATGATTGGGTGTGGGGGTGGTTCGGAGTGGGGCTGGTTGGGTGGGTGAGTGGTTAGGTGTTTGGTTGGGTGGTGGGGGTGGGTGGGTGGGTGGGTGGGGGGCTGGGTGGGTGGGTGGTAGTTGGATTTGGGTGGGTGGGTGGTTAGATTTGGGTGGATGGGGTTTCGGTGTCATTGCTGTTGGTTCATTTCTGTGAGCAACCATATTGTGACCATGCTGTCTTGAAGAAATGTTTGGGGAATGGTTGATTGTTCTGAATGGTATTTGTCTGACAATATTACAGATGTTTATTATGTAATGCCGCTGCAATGTCCTTTTGTTTCCAATTGGTTTGTTTGGAGAGGCTTTTGCTGTTTTGAGGTCAAGGCAGTGTGTTTATGTAAATGCTGTGATTCACTGTGCTTTCTCTCCTACCATCAGAAGTACAGTATTGTTTCACTGTTTCTAGTCCTTTGGTGAACTTGGTCAGCTGAGTGTCTGAAAGCATTGTTGAATTTCAGAAAGCTATCTAGTGGAAGTAACAGATGTCAGAAGTCATTTTGGTGTAGCCTTAATGTGTTTATCTGTGTTAAACAAGCCTAATAAACATTCCCATGTTCTTTATATCTGCCGCTGTACTGGATTTCTTTAATGGGCTTAGAACATCTCTAACATTGTTACAATTGCAATAAAAATTGTACATTTTTACTAAGGTGTTGTCTGGTCGTTGCATTGAGTTGACCCAACTCAATAGGTGGTGTGTCACCAGTTGTGTTCTGGTTGAGGTGTTGCCCTCATTAAATAGTAGGCTAATAGTTGTGCAGCTAACCCTAGTTACTACAACATACTACAGTCATGTCTACAAAAACACTCTAGTAAATACTATAGTATACTACAGTCATGCCCACAAAAACACGACAGCAAATGCTATAGTATACTACAGTCATGTCTACAAAAACACGACTGTAAATACTATAGTATACTACAGTCATGTCTACAAAAACACTACAGTAAATACTATAGTATACTACAGTCATGTCAAGGACTAAAACACTACAGTAAATACATGTCAAGGACTAAAACACTACAGTAAATACCATGGTATACTACAGTCATGTCCACAAAAACACGACAGCAAATGCTATAGTATACTACAGTCATGTCTACAAAAACACTACAGCAAATGCTATAGTATACTACAATCATGCCTACAAAAACACTACAGTAAATACTATAGTATACTACAGTCATGCCCACAAAAACACGACAGCAAATGCTATAGTATACTACAGTCATGTCTACAAAAACACTACAGCAAATGCTATAGAATACTACAGTCATGTCTACAAAAACACTACAGTAAATACTATAGTATACTACAGTCATGTCAAGGACTAAAACACTACAGTAAATACATGTCAAGGACTAAAACACTACAGTAAATACCATGGTATACTACAGTCATGTCTGCAAAAACACTACAGTAAATACTATAGTATACTACAGTCATGTCTACAAAAACACTACAGTAAATATGATAGTATACTACAGTCATGTCCACAAAAAAACACTACAGTAAATACTATAGTATACTACAGTCATGTCAGCAAAAACACTACACTAAATGCTATAGTATACTACAGTCATGTCAAGGACTAAAACACGACAGTAAATGCTATAGTATACTACAGTCATGTCTACAAAAACACTACAATAAATACTATAGTATACTACAGTCATGTCCACAAAAACACAACAGCAAATGCTATAGTATACAACAGCCATGTCTACAAAAAACACTACAGTACATACTATAGTATACTACAGTCATGTCCACAAAAACACTACAGTAAATGCTATAGTATACTACAGTCATGTCAAGGACTAAAACACTACAGTAAATGCTAATGTACTACAGTCATGTCTACAAAAACACTACAATAAATACTATATTATACCACAGTCATGTCCACAAAAACACAACAGTAAATACTATAGTATACTACAGTCATGTCTACAAAAACACTAGAATAAATACTATAGTACACTACAGTCATGTCTACAAAAACACTTTAGTAAATACTATAGTATACTACAGTCATGTCCACAAAAACACGACAGCAAATGCTATAGTATACTACAGTCATGTCTACGAAAACACTACAGTAAATACTATAGTATACTACAGTCATGTCCACAAAAACACTACATTAAATACTATGGTATACTACAGTCATGTCAAGGACTAAAACACTACAGTAAATACCATGGTATACTACAGTCATGTCTGCAAAAACAATACAGTAAATACTATAGTATACTACAGTCATGTCTACAAAAACACTACAGTAAATATGATAGTATACTACAGTCATGTCCACAAAAAACACTACAGTAAATACTATAGTATACTACAGTCATGTCAGCAAAAACACTACAGTAAATGCTATAGTATACTACAGTCATGTCAAGGACTAAAACACGACAGTAAATGCTATAGTATACTACAGTCATGTCCACAAAAACACAACAGCAAATGCTATAGTATACTACAGTCATGTCTACAAAAACACTAGAATAAATACTATAGTACACTACAGTCATGTCTACAAAAACACTTTAGTAAATACTATAGTATACTACAGTCATGTCCACAAAAACACGACAGCAAATGCTATAGTATACAACAGTCATGTCTACAAAAAACACTACAATACATACTATAGTATACTACAGTCATGTCCACAAAAACACGACAGCAAATGCTATAGTATACAACAGCCATGTCTACAAAAAACACTACAGTACATACTATAGTATACTACAGTCATGTCCACAAAAACACTACAGTAAATGCTATAGTATACTACAGTCATGTCAAGGACTAAAACACTACAGTAAATGCTAATGTACTACAGTCATGTCTACAAAAACACTACAATAAATACTATATTATACTACAGTCATGTCCACAAAAACACAACAGTAAATACTATAGTATACTACAGTCATGTCTACAAAAACACTAGAATAAATACTATAGTACACTACAGTCATGTCTACAAAACCACTTTAGTAAATACTATAGTATACTACAGTCATGTCCACAAAAACACGACAGCAAATGCTATAGAATACATCAGTCATGTCTACAAAAAAAACACTACAGTACATACTATAGTATACTACAGTCATGTCTGCAAAAAACACTACAGTAAATGCTATAGCATACTACAGTCATGTCAAGGACTATAACACTACAGTAAATACTATAGATTACTACAGTCATGTCCACCAGATCCAGGGTTTCCTTGAAAAAAGAGATTCCTATTTCCATGCGACTCAACCCGGGTAAATAAAGGACATTACATTTTGTGAAAACAAAACTAATCTGGAGTTTTACAGTTATGTCCGTTCTGCTCATTACTATGGAAGGAGCCCAGCCCCTCCATCCAACCTCATCCCCAGCCCCATCACCTGGCTCCAGCCCCTTGCCCCTAGTCCCTGGTTTCAGCCCTAGCCTCCAGCCCTCAGCGGCTGGCTCCAGCCCTAGCCTCCATCCCCTGGCCCTAGCCCCCAGCCCCCAGCCCCAGTCTCCAGCCAGTGGTCTCTTCTGTTACAACAGGACCAATTAGCGCAAGAAGCGACACACTAATCCTTTGTGGAATGCCTTTGTTCCACTGCTTTTTAAACAATTCCCTCAGACATCAATATATTGGACTGGCAATCTATTGTTTAAATCAGCTCCAACTGGAATAATGTTGTGTGTGCATGTCACAGTTAATTTTAAACTGTAACTGTTTGTCTACATAACCTAGTTCAAGTATTCATAACATGACCCTGATAAAGGTACAGTGATGCCAAAACGTTGGTAAATACCCAATAAATTACTGGGAGTTTATATATGGAGTGTGTGACTCTTTTTCTTGATGGTTTAAACTATAATTTCTCATCATACTTTGTCGTGCAAGATGTTTTCTCTCTCTCATCATATTTTATAATCCAATCATGGTGCGTGAATAGTCCGTGTTTTCAATAGAACAAGAAAAACAGAATATCTGGGAGCTGAGAAAGGGCTAGTTGTCATAGAAACACTGGTGTCTGTCAGTGGGGATTCAAGTGGGGATGACACAACTGTTCCCACGGTAATAGATCTGGCATGCTTTCAAAAACACCTTTGGGGAAATATGAGGGAAACCTGAACGCCTTTCGCCTTTCATAGCTCAGACACACCGGTAGGATTGCAAAATGTTTGCCTGCCGACAGAACTTAGCACCTCTAAACAGATGGTCGGCAGTCAATCTTTTTGTGTTCACGCAGCAAAGACATTGGAAATCAACAGCCACTCAGCCTTGTTGAAATACTCCAAACGAGAAGGTGTCAGTAGCGTTGTTCAGCAATGCATGTCTGTGTTTGTTGTTTATGGTTTAGATTCCAATGTTAGCTAGTTACTATTTTGTAGATGGCCACATCTAGTTAACTATCTAGCAAGATGACAAAAAATGATTTAATTCACTCTCCATAATTCCATACTGGAAGTGCCAGCCCATAGCCAAATGTTTAGCTAGCTAGGTCATGCTAGCATTTTCGCTAGCTAGCACAACATAGCTAGCTAGCTAAGGACTGCACTAACCCGGCAGCTCACACAGGCAGCTGTTTCATGGTAACTAATCCATTGTGATTTAATTATAATGTCAATACTAGCTAAGGTGGTTAGCTAGTACCATCCCATAGCCTACAATGCATATAAAGTGTGACTGACTCATGACATTTAACTGTGGATGTACAAAGAAAATCCCCTATTTTTTCATATTGTCACTCGTGTTGGGATCCCACACGTGGGGGTTCTTGCAGTCTGACTGGCTCAAAGTAAAGCTGTTAGCTACTGAAGAGCATTAGGATTCTATAAGTAGAAATGGAAGGTCAACTGATACTGGATCTGCAAGCAGCAGGTACCACTGTTGTTCTAGCAAGAGATTTTTGTTCTAGCAAGTATTTATCAGAAGTCAATCGGCAGTGAAATGCTCTGTGTTTAATGATTTCTACATTAAGGTTAGGAGAACAAGTAGGGATTTCATCAAAGAAAACATCATGACTATGACACATCCACTTCGGGAGGGAGGGAGGGAGGGAGGGAGGGAGGGAGGGAGGGAGGGAGGGAGGGAGGGAGGGAGGGAGGGAGGGAGGGAGGGAGGGAGGGAGGGAAGGGAGAACATGTAGGCTTTACATCAAGGATTACATCAAAGAAAACAACGCTGCTTACACTGACACATTCACCTCTGAACATACTGGAATGAGAAAGAGAGGGACAGAGGGTAGAGAGGAGAGAAAGGGAGAGAGAAAGGGAGAGAGGGGGACAGGGACAGAGGGTAGGAGAGGAGAGAGAGAGAGCTCTCATTTCCTGTCGGAAGTGAGACATGATGGAGCGCAAGTTGAACATACTGGTCACCTAGTCCTGTCCACATCCAGACCATACTGTCCATCTAAATATCTCCCTATTCTCTTTGTAGTGCACTACTTCTGACCTGGGCCCATCTCACAGGGCTCTGGTCAAGGTTGCCTAGTGGTTAGAGCGTTGGACTAGTAAACGGAAGTTTGCAAGTTCAAACCCCCGAGCTGACAATATACAAATCTGTCATTCTGCCCCTGAACAGGCAGTTTACCCACTCTTCCTAGGCTGTCATTGAAAATAAGAATTTGTTCTTAACTGACTTGCCTAGTTAAATAAAAATAAATAAAAAAGTACTGTGGTATATAGAGACATGGTATCAATCACAAGACACAACAAGCTGAAAGGAGTCACCTACAATTTCCCACATGGCAGCTTCTTGTCTTTGTTGCTAGGTATCTGACCGTTCAGAATCATAACAATGCACACCTTCCTGCCACATCGAAGCACGCGCACAATTGTCAGCCAACCCATCTATGGAGAATAGGGTGCCATTTGGGACAAAACCCATTTCCTGTTTTCAATCGTTAATAACAATAATAATATTGTCCAACACATTCCAAAGGACCTGTAAACCATTCCAAAGGAACATGTAAATCATTCCAAAGGAACATGTAAACCATTCCAAAGGACCTGTAAACCACTCCAAAGGACCTGTAAACCATTCCAAAGGACCTGTAAACAATTCCAAAGGAACATGTAAACCATTCCAAAGGACCTGTAAACAATTCCAAAGGACCTGTAAACCATTCCAAAGGACCTGTAAACCATTCCAAAGGACCTGTAAACCATTCCAAAGGAACATGTAAAACATTCCAAGGACCTGTAAACCATTCCAAAGGACATGTAAACCATTCCAAAGGACCTGTAAACCATTCCAAAGGACCTGTAAACCATTCCAAAGGACCAGTAAACCATTCCAAAGGACCTGTAAACCATTCCAAAGGACCTGTAAACCATTCCAAAGGACCTGTAAACTATTCCAAAGGAACTGTAAACCATTCCAAAGGACCTGTAAACTATTCCAAAGGAACATGTAAACCATTCCAAAGGACCTGTAAACCATTCCAAAGGACCTGTAAACCATTCCAAAGGACCTGTAAACAATTCCAAAGGACCTGTAAACCATTCCAAAGGACCTGTAAACCATTCCAAAGGACCTGTAAACCATTCCAAAGGAACATGTAAAACATTCCAAGGACCTGTAAACCATTCCAAAGGACCTGTAAACCATTCCAAAGGACCTGTAAACCATTCCAAAGGACCTGTAAACCATTCCAAAGGACCAGTAAACCATTCCAAAGGACCTGTAAACCATTCCAAAGGACCTGTAAACTATTCCAAAGGAACTGTAAACCATTCCAAAGGACCTGTAAACCATTCCAAAGAACATGTAAACCATTCCAAAGAACATGTAAACCATTCCAAAGAACATGTAAACCATTCCAAAGGACCTGTAAACCATTCCAAAGGACCTGTAAACCATTTCAAAGGACCTGTAAAAGATTCCAAAGGACCTGTAAACCATTCCAAAGGACCTGTAAATCATTCCAAAGGACCAGTAAAACATTCCAAAGAACATGTAAACCATTCCAAAGGACCTGTAAACCATTCCAAAGGACCTGTAAACCATTCCAAAGGACCTGTAAACCATTCCAAAGGACCTGTAAAACATTCCAAAGGACCTGTAAAAGATTCCAAAGGACCTGTAAACCATTCCAAAGGACCTGTAAAACATTCCAAAGAACATGTAAACCATTCCAAAGGACCTGTAAACCATTCCAAAGGACCTGTAAACCATTCCAAAGGACCTGTAAACCATTCCAAAGGACCTGTAAAACATTCCAAAGGACCTGTAAAAGATTCCAAAGGACCTGTAAACCATTCCAAAGGACCTGTAAAACATTCCAAAGAACATGTAAACCATTCCAAAGGACCTGTAAATCATTCCAAAGAACATGTAAATCATTACAAAAGGACCTGTAAACCATTCCAAAGGACCTGTAAACCATTCCAAAGAACATGTAAACCATTCCAAAGGACCTGTAAACCATTCTAAAGGACCTGTAAACCATTCCAAAGAACCTGTAAACCGTTCCAAAGGACCTGTAAACCATTCCAAAGGACCTGTAAACCATTCCAAAGGACCTGTAAACCATTCCAAAGGACCTGTAAACCATTCCAAAGAACCTGTAAACCATTCCAAAGGATCTTTAAACCATTCCAAAGTACCTGTAAACCATTCCAAAGGACCTGTAAACCATTCCAAAGGACCTGTAAACCATTCCAAAGGACCTGTAAACCATTCCAAAGGACCTGTAAACCATTCCAAAGGAACATGTAAATCATTCCAAAGAACATGTAAACCATTCCAAAGGACCTGTAAAAGATTCCAAAGGACCTGTAAACCATTCCAAAGGACCTGTAAACCATTCCAAAGGACCTGTAAACCATTCCAAAGGAACATGTAAATCATTCCAAAGAACATGTAAAACATTCCAAAGGACCTGTAAACCACTCCAAAGAACATGTAAACCATTACAAAGGACCTGTAAACCATTCCAAAGGAACATGTAAATCATTCCAAAGAACATGTAAACCATTCCAAAGGACCTGTAAACCATTCCAAAGGAACATGTAAATCATTCCAAAGAACATGTAAACCATTCCAAAGGAACATGTAAATCATTCCAAAGAACATGTAAACCATTCCAAAGGACCTGTAAAAGATTCCAAATGACCTGTAAACCATTCCAAAGAACATGTAAAACATTCCAAAGGACCTGTAAACCATTCCAAAGGACCTGTAAACCATTCCAAAGGAACATGTAAACCATTCCAAAGGACCTGTAAACCATTCCAAAGGAACATGAAAAACATTCCAAAGGACCTGTAAACCATTCCAAAGGACCTATAAACCATTCCAAAGGACCTGTAAACCATTCCAAAGGACCTGTAAACTATTCCAAAGGACCTGTAAACCATTCCAAAAAACATGTAAACCATTCCAAAGGTCCTGTAAACCATTCCAAAGGATCTGTAAACCATTCCAAAGGACCTGTAAACCATTCCAAAGGACCTGTAAACCATTCCAAAGATCATGTAAAACATTCCAAAGAACATATAAAACATTCCAAAGAACATGTAAACCATTCCAAAGGACCTGTAAACCATTCCAAAGGACCTGTAAACTATTCCAAAGGACCTGTAAACCATTCCAAAAAACATGTAAACCATTCCAAAGGTCCTGTAAACCATTCCAAAGGATCTGTAAACCATTCCAAAGGACCTGTAAACCATTCCAAAGGACCTGTAAACCATTCCAAAGATCATGTAAAACATTCCAAAGAACATATAAAACATTCCAAAGGAACATGTAAAACATTCCAATGGACCTGTAAATCATTCCAATGGACCTGTAAATCATTCCAAAGGACCTGTAAAACATTCCAAAGGAACATGTAAAACATTCCAATGGACCTGTAAATCATTCCAAAGGACCTGTAAATCATTCCAAAGGAACATGTAAATCATTCCAATGGACCTGTAAATCATTCCAATGGACCTGTAAATCATTCCAAAGGACCTGTAAAACATTCCAATGGACCTGTAAATCATTCCAATGGACCTGTAAATCATTCCAATGGACCGGTAAATCATTCCAAAGGAACATGTAAATCATTCCAATGGACCTGTAAATCATTCCAAAGGACCTGTAAATCATTCCAAAGGACCTGTAAACCATTCCAAAGGACCTGTAAAGATTTCCAAAGGACCTGTAAACCATTCCAAAGGACATGTAAACCATTCCAAAGAACATGTAAACCATTCCAAAGGACCTGTAAAGCATTCCAAAGGACCTGTAAACCATTCCAAAGGGCATGTAAACCATTCCAAAGGACATGTAAACCATTCCAAAGGACCTGTAAATCATTCCAAAGGACCTTTAAAACATTCCAAAGAACATGTAAATCATTCCAAAGGACCTGTAAACCATTCCAAAGGACCTGTAAAACATTCCAAAGAACATGTAAATCATTCCAAAGGACCTGTAAAACATTCCAAAGGACCTGTAAAGCATTCCAAAGGACCTGTGAAACATTCCAAAGAACATGTAAATCATTCCAAAGAACATGTAAATCATTCCAAAGGACATGTAAAACTGTTAAATAAATGGAATAGACTCATTGTTTGGATGGATTTTAATATATTTTGTTCATATACAAATGTATGATGTAGTTACATGCAGAAGGAGTGTAATATTCTGAAGGTATACTTTATTTGAGGGCGGGGGGCCCAGATGAGAATAGAATAGAATAATACATATATTTTTCCTTTAGATACCCTGTCCTGTGTCGTACAAACTTAACAATCCTGCGAATCTCTTGCCTGTTCACAATTATTTTGATGTGAATGAAATGGGCTGAAAATAGGTTGCAAATTGAATGTGGAAACCGTCATTCATTTGTCGAGAAAAAAAAAGAATTTGAATGGAAATACATGTTTTTATTATAAGGGTTAGATGAGACCCAGATACATGTATTTATCTGACAGACCAATGACCAGGGTTTCTATCGTGTCAGTCAGTATGATTATTATTGTGACTCTTCTGGTTTGACATACAGTACACTCTGCAGACCTCCATACACACACACAGACACACACACACTACACACAAACACCACACACACCAACGCTATGTTGGCAATCTGGAAACCATCTCTGCTTTCTGGAACAGGCCTGCACCACACACACACCACATGCACACACAGACACACACTCACAAACATCACACACACAGACCATACTCACACACACCACACACACACTTATGCTTTGTTGGTGATCTGGAAACCATCTCTGCTTTCTGGAACAGGCCTGCACGACACACACACACACACACACACACACACACAGGTGTGGCCTGGGGACTGGTTCACCCAAAAACCATTCACACATGTTTACATGTCGACAGGCAGGCAGGCAGACAGACGGACAGACAGGAAAGGTAGACAGGCAGGCAGACACATACTAACAGACTGCAATAAAAAGCCAAACTATATTTTACTGTTGATCCTTCTCCTATCTCCATCACCACACGGCTAACAGTGTCCTCAGTAACAGTCTAATGGCTCCGTCTCCACAGGGCTAACAGTGTCCTCAGTAACAGTCTAATGGCTCCGTCTCCACAGGGCTAACAGTGTCCTCAGTAACAGTCTAATGGCTCCGTCTCCACAGGGCTAACAGTGTCCTCAGTAACAGTCTAATGGCTCCGTCTCCACAGGGCTAACAGTGTCCTCAGTAACAGTCTAATGGCTCCGTCTCCACAGGGCTAACAGTGTCCTCAGTAACAGTCTAATGGCTCCGTCTCCACAGGGCTAACAGTGTCCTCAGTAACAGTCTAATGGCTCCGTCTCCACAGGGCTAACAGTGTCCTCAGTAACAGTCTAATGGCTCCGTCTCCACACGGCTAACAGTGTCCTCAGTAACAGTCTAATGGCTCCGTCTCCACAGGGCTAACAGTGTCCTCAGTAACAGTCTAATGGCTCCGTCTCCACAGGGCTAACAGTGTCCTCAGTAACAGTCTAATGGCTCCGTCTCCACACGGCTAACAGTGTCCTCAGTAACAGTCTAATGGCTCCGTCTCCACAGGGCTAACAGTGTCCTCAGTAACAGTCTAATGGCTCCGTCTCCACACGGCTAACAGTGTCCTCAGTAACAGACTAATGGCTCCGTCTCCACAGGGCTAACAGTGTCCTCAGTAACAGTCTAATGGCTCCGTCTCCACACGGCTAACAGTGTCCTCAGTAACAGACTAATGGCTCCGTCTCCACAGGGCTAACAGTGTCCTCAGTAACAGTCTAATGGCTCCGTCTCCACACGGCTAACAGTGTCCTCAGTAACAGTCTAATGGCTCCGTCTCCACAGGGCTAACAGTGTCCTCAGTAACAGTCTAATGGCTCCGTCTCCACAGGGCTAACAGTGTCCACAGGAACAGACTAATGGCTCCGTCTCCACACGGCTAACAGTGTCCTCAGTAACAGTCTAATGGCTCCGTCTCCACACGGCTAACAGTGTCCTCAGTAACAGTCTAATGGCTCCGTCTCCACAGGGCTAACAGTGTCCTCAGTAACAGTCTAATGGCTCCGTCTCCACAGGGTTAACAGTGTCCTCAGTAACAGTCTAATGGCTCCGTCTCCACAGGGCTACCAGTGTCCACAGGAACAGTCTAATGGCTCCGTCTCCACAGGGCTACCAGTGTCCTCAGTAACAGTCTAATGGCTCCGTCTCCACAGCGCTAACAGTGTCCTCAGTAACAGTCTAATGGCTCCGTCTCCACACGGCTAACAGTGTCCTCAGTAACAGTCTAATGGCTCCGTCTCCACAGGGCTAACAGTGTCCTCAGTAACAGTCTAATGGCTCCGTCTCCACAGGGCTAACAGTGTCCTCAGTAACAGTCTAATGGCTCCGTCTCCACAGGGCTAACAGTGTCCTCAGTAACAGTCTAATGGCTCCGTCTCCACAGGGCTAACAGTGTCCTCAGTAACAGTCTAATGGCTCCGTCTCCACAGGGCTAACAGTGTCCTCAGTAACAGTCTAATGGCTCCGTCTCCACAGGGCTAACAGTGTCCTCAGTAACAGTCTAATGGCTCCGTCTCCACAGGGCTACCAGTGTCCTCAGTAACAGTCTAATGGTTCCGTCTCCACAGGGCTAACAGTGTCCTCGGTAACAGTCTAATGGCTCCGTCTCCACAGGGCTAACAGTGTCCTCAGTAACAGTCTAATGGCTCCGTCTCCACACGGCTAACAGTGTCCTCAGTAACAGTCTAATGGCTCCGTCTCCACACGGCTAACAGTGTCCTCAGTAACAGTCTAATGGCTCCGTCTCCACAGGGCTAACAGTGTCCTCAGTAACAGTCTAATGGCTCCGTCTCCACAGGGCTAACAGTGTCCTCAGTAACAGTCTAATGGCTCCGTCTCCACAGGGCTAACAGTGTCCTCAGTAACAGTCTAATGGCTCCGTCTCCACAGGGCTAACAGTGTCCTCAGTAACAGTCTAATGGCTCCGTCTCCACAGGGCTAACAGTGTCCTCAGTAACAGTCTAATGGCTCCGTCTCCACAGGGCTAACAGTGTCCTCAGTAACAGTCTAATGGCTCCGTCTCCACAGGGCTAACAGTGTCCTCAGTAACAGTCTAATGGCTCCGTCTCCACACGGCTAACAGTGTCCTCAGTAACAGTCTAATGGCTCCGTCTCCACAGGGCTAACAGTGTCCTCAGTAACAGTCTAATGGCTCCGTCTCCACAGGGCTACCAGTGTTCACAGGAACAGTCTAATGGCTCCGTCTCCACAGGGCTACCAGTGTCCTCAGTAACAGTCTAATGGCTCCGTCTCCACAGGGCTACCAGTGTCCTCAGTAACAGTCTAATGGCTCCGTCTCCACAGGGCTAACAGTGTCCTCAGTAACAGTCTAATGGCTCCGTCTCCACAGGGCTACCAGTGTCCTCAGTAACAGTCTAATGGCTCCGTCTCCACAGGGCTACCAGTGTCCTCAGTAACAGTCTAATGGCTCCGTCTCCACAGGGCTACCAGTGTCCTCAGTAACAGTCTAATGGCTCCGTCTCCACAGGGCTACCAGTGTCCACAGGAACAGTCTAATGGCTCCGTCTCCACAGGGCTACCAGTGTCCTCAGTAACAGTCTAATGGCTCCGTCTCCACAGGGCTACCAGTGTCCTCAGTAACAGTCTAATGGCTCCGTCTCCACAGGGCTACCAGTGTCCTCAGTAACAGTCTAATGGCTCCGTCTCCACACGGCTAACAGTGTCCTCAGTAACAGTCTAATGGCTCCGTCTCCACACGGCTAACAGTGTCCTCAGTAACAGTCTAATGGCTCCGTCTCCACAGGGCTAACAGTGTCCTCAGTAACAGTCTAATGGCTCCGTCTCCACAGGGCTAACAGTGTCCTCAGTAACAGTCTAATGGCTCCGTCTCCACAGGGCTAACAGTGTCCTCAGTAACAGTCTAATGGCTCCGTCTCCACAGGGCTAACAGTGTCCTCAGTAACAGTCTAATGGCTCCGTCTCCACAGGGCTAACAGTGTCCTCAGTAACAGTCTAATGGCTCCGTCTCCACAGGGCTACCAGTGTCCACAGGAACAGACTAATGACAAACATGTATTTTCTAGCCATGCTGTTTCTATGGTAGAGCAAAAACAGGGTAAAAGTGTATAAGTATTTAAGTGCAATGCTGTTTCAATATTGGAGCTCTAACAGAGTAACAGTTGAAGTCTGAAGTTTACTGACACTTAGGTTGGAGTCATTATTAAAACTTGTTTTTCAACCACTCCACAAATGTCTTGTTAATTAACAAACTATAGTTTGGCAAGTCGGTTAGGACACCTACTTTGTCCGTGACACAAGTAATTTTTCAACAATTGTTTACAGACAGATTATTTTACTTATAATTCTCTATATCACAATTCCAGTGGGTCAGAAGTTTACATACATTAAGTTGACTCTGCCTTTAAACAGCTTGGAAAATTCCAGAAAATTATGTAATGACTTTAGAAGCTTCTGATAGGCTAATTGACATCATTTGAGTCATTGGAGGTGTACCTGTGGATGTGTTTCAAAGCTGACCTTCCAACTCAGTGCCTCTGATTGACATCATGGGAAAATCAAAAGAAATCAACCAAGACATCAGAAAAATATTGTAGTCTTCCACAAGTCTGGTTCATCCTTGGGAGCAATTTCCAAACACCTGAAGGTACCATGTTCATCTGTACAAACAATAGTGCGCAAGTATTAACACCAGGTGACCACACAGCCATCATACCGCTCAGGAAGGAGACGAGTTCTGTCGCCTACAGATGAATGTACTTTGATGCGAAAAGTGCAAATCAATCCCAGAACAACAGAAAAGGACCTTGTGAAGATGCTGGAGGAAACAGGTACAAAAGTATCTATATCCACAGTAAAATGAGTCCTATATCGACATAACCTGAAAGGCAGCTCAGGAAGGAAAAAGCCACTGCTCCAAAACCGCCATAAAAAAGCCAGACTACGGTTTGCAACTGCACATTCGGACAAAGATCATACTTTTTGGAGAAATGTCTTCTGGTCTGATGAAACACAAATAGAACTGTTTGTCCATAATGACCATCATTATGTTTGCTGGAAAAAGGTGGAGGCTTGCAAGCCAAAGAACACCATCCCAACCGTGAAGCACTGGGGTGTAACGGATTTCCTCCTCTTCGTCTGAGGAGGAGTAAGGACCAAAACGCAGCGTGGTAAGTGTCCATATTGATTTATTCAAAAAACACAACTGAACACTGGAACAAAATAATAAACGTGAATCAACGAAACCGAAACAGTTCTGTATGGTTACAACACACACTAGACAGAAAATAAACACCCACAAAACCCAGGTGGAAAAAAGGCAACCTAAGTATGATTCTCAATCAGAGACAACTAACGACACCTGCCTCTGATTGAGAACCATACTAGGCCGAACACAAAAACCAACATAGAAAAACCAACATAGACTGGCCACCCCAACTCACGCCCTGACCATACTAAAACAAAGAATAAAATAGAACTATGGTCAGAACGTGACAGGGGGTGGCAGCATCATGTTGTTGGGGTGCTTTGCAGAAGGAGGGACTGGTGCACTTCACAAAATAGATAGCATCATTAGAAAGGAAAATTATGTGGATTAATTGAAGCAACATCTCAAGACATCAGTCAGGAAGTTAAAGCTTGGTCGCAAATGGGTCTTCCAAATGGACAATGATCCCAGCATACTTCCAAACTTGTGGCAAAATGCCTTAAGGACAACAAAGTCAAGGTATTGGAATGGCCATTGCAAAGCCCTGATCTCAATCCTATAGAAAATGTTTGGGCAGAACTGAAAAAGTGTGTGCTTGCAAGGAGGCCTACAAACCTGACTCAGTTACACCAGCTCTGTCAGGAGGAATGGGACAAAATGCTCCCAACTTATTGTGGGAAATTTGTGGAAGGCTACCGGAACGTTTGAAGTTAAACAATTTAAAGGCAATGCTACCAAATACTAATTGAGTGTATGTAAACTTCTGACCCACTGGGAATGTGATGAAAGAAATAAAAGCTGAAATAAAGCATTCTCTCCACTATTATTCTGACATTTCACATTCTTAAAATAAAGTGGTGATCCTAACTGACCTGAGACAGGGAATTGTTACTAGAATTAAATGTCTGTAACTGTGAAAACTGAGTTGAAATGTATTTGGCTAAGGTGTATGTAAACTTCCAACAACAACTGTATCTGTTCTAACCATGCTGTGTCTATGGTGGAGCTCTAACAGGGTAAAAGTGATATCTATTCTAACCATGCTGTTTCTATAGTGGAGCTCTAACAGGGTAAAAGTGTATATCTATTCTAACAATGCTGTTTCTATAGTGGAGCTCTAACAGGGTAAAAGTGTATATCTATTCTAACCATGCTGTTTCTATAGTGGAGCTCTAACAGGGTGAAAGTGTATATCTATTCTAACAATGCTGTTTCTATGGTGGAGCTCTAACAGGGTAAAAGTGTATATCTATTCTAACCATGCTGTTTCTATGGTGGAGCTCTAACAGGGTGAAAGTGTATATCTATTCTAACAATGCTGTTTCTATGGTGGAGCTCTAACAGGGTAAAAGTGGTAATCAGTGTTACAGTCTGCTTGATACTGGAAGGCAAAAGGGACAGCATGTTCTCCCTCATTCACACACACACACACACACACACACACACACACACACACACACACAAACACAGACACAGACACAGACACAGACACAGACACAGACATATACAGAGACAGACACACACACACAGACAGAGACACACACAGTAGAGTTACCTTCGACACTGATCTACAGCCAAGAACCACCAGCCCAGAACGCTAGGCTGGTTGATATGTTATGTGTTATTGGTCTCCCTGTCACTCAGAGCTGGTACTTGTGTCAGAACTCATAGGTGTTCTAGTGGAAACAGAAATCCTGGCTGAATTTTTCTCACTGATTCTAGTATTGATTTTGGTCTCCTTTGGTGCATGAGGGGTTGATGGGGTGTTACGGCTCTGACAGAGTTAACGGATAATCTATTTGGTGCATGTCTCTGCTCTCTCTGTGTGTGTGTGTGTGTGTGTGTGTGTGTGTGTGTGTGTTTCGTGCTCTGCCAAATAGAACCGATAACACTGCCGTACACTGGAGAACAAACACTCGCACAAAGATACACGCACGCACGCAGGCACACACACACACTAATGGTCATTTGGATACTTTCTTTACACTGAGACACTGTTCAGAGCTGGAGAAAAGGCAGGCCAACACTCACAAGGAGAAGGACTGAGAACCAGAACTCAGAACCAGACCGCAGACTACAACTGGCACCTGAGAAACCACTGATACACCAGAGTGGTTTATCATAATTGAACTGCTTCTCTGAGACAACCAGACCTCTTAATCATAACCAAGGTCCCTCTTCTTTCACATTCAAATCTTTCCCACAAGTCATATGTAGAAGACAATGTGTGTTCTGTAAATGTACTTTGTAAAATATGGGTTTGGTGACGTGTGGGCTAAACTACTGTGCTCTTGCTAGGGTTTTATCAGATGAGTTTATACAGGAATCTTTGCATGTCTGAATGTTTGCATGTATCATATCAAAAGCTTTTCCTTGTAGTCTTCATTGACAGGAAGCCTCGCCATGCAAATATCTTCTGAAACATTTCTATAGACAGACCTTGATAGTGAGTTGGTTAGAATTTGAATCAGCTGTGTAGTACAACCGAAATGTTCTGGGGGGTTACTACGACAACTACTGTAACCATGTCAGCAAATGACTGCTGTCTGAACACACACATCTGATTTGGTCACTTGTAACCTGTTTGGACAAAACTGATATGAGCATTAAGACCTGCAGTATGAACACGGCTTGAGAGACCTTCAAAAGACGTAACTTGAAATGGAATTTAGCCCAACTCTTTAGTGTACACAGTATAAGATTTAGAATTGATCATGTTGCTATTTTAGACATTTTATAAACAAGAATAATATACTGACGTATTGCAGTAAGAACAAAACTAAGAGAAACCTCCACGTATTTGTTTATACAAGGAACTCAAGTAGGGTAATATTCAGACTGAGTTTATACTGCAAATTTCTAATTCAAAGATCTTGTCTTAAATATTTCCATATGACAGAGTGGGAAGAACGGCTAAAGCTCAGATCACACGTTATTTGGTCCAAAGTTAATCTTTTTTCCATTAAGGTCTTGTACACCTAAGACATGCAGCTTTTCAGAGACCGATCATGCTATTGAAACAAGCTGGAATCCTGTGCTGTTCTGCATGGAAAGAGAACAAACAGCAGAGTTGCTGGCAGTGTTGGCAGAGGGTTGTCAGTGGGAATAGTCCTTATTCACACTCACACACGCATGGACACACATGGGCAAAGACCCGTGCCCGCGTGCACCTCCACACACACACACACACACACACACACACACACACCCACACACACACACACACACACACACACACACACACACACACACACACACACACACACACACACACACACACACACACACACACACACACACACACACACACACACACACTCAGGTTTGTCAGTGGGAATAGTCCTTAGTCACACTCACACACACGCATGGACACACATGGGCAAAGACCCATGCCCGCGCGCACCTCCACACATACACACACACACACACACACTCAGGTTTGTCAGTGGGAAAAGTCCTTCTGAGGCTGAGCCAGAAGATAAACCACATCATAAATCACCAGTAGGACTCATAACACCAGGCAGAGAGAAGAAATAACACAGATTTCATGATCTACCCTCCACGGTTATATCACCTTACAAAGCAATTACACTCAGCTGGGAGAAGTAACTCTTATGTATGTAACATACTGTATTAGCCTGGCTATTAGCTCTAACTAGCAGGAAACAGTAAAGCCTTCACAGATTATGGTGTCATATTTTATTGAAATAGGAACATGTTTCATGAATATTTAGTGTATAATCCTGAATGAATTCCGAGTAATGATGAGTGAGTGTCGCGCCCTGACCTTAGAGAGCCGTTTCTCTATTTGGTGAGGTCAGGGTGTGATGTGGGCTGGGCATTCTATGTTTTGTATTTCTGTGTGTTTGGTCGAGTGTGGTTCCCAATCAGAGGCAGCTGTCTATCGTTGTCTCTGATTGGGAATCATACTTAGGCAGCCTGTTTTCCCACCTTAGTTGTGGGTAGTTGACTTTGTTAGTGGCCTGCATTGCCCTAGTAAGCTGCACGTTCGGCATTGGTGTTTCTTGTTTTGTTGGTGACATTCTAAATAAAGGAAAATGTACGCTCACCACGCAGCACCTTGGTCCCGTCATTTCCCTGACAGTGAGAAAGTTACAGACGCACAAATATCATACCCCCAAGTCATGCTAACCTCTCACTATTACAATAACAGGGGAGGTTAGCATTCCATATCATACCCCCAAGTCATGCTAACCTCTCACCATTACAATAACAGGGGAGGTTAGCATTCCATATCATAACCCCAAGTCATGCTAACCTCTCACCATTACAATAACAGGGGAGGTTAGCATTCCATATCATACCCCCAAGTCATGCTAACCTCTCACCATTACAATAACAGAGGAGGTTAGCATTCCATATCATACCCCCAGGTCATGCTAACCTCTCACTATTACAATAACAGGGGAGGTTAGCAATCCATATCATAACCCCAAGTCATGCTAACCTCTCACCATTACAATAACAAGGGAGGTTAGCATTCCATATCATACCCCCAAGTCATGCTAACCTCTCACCATTACAATAACAGGGGAGGTTAGCATTCCATATCACACCCCAAGTCATGCTAACCTCTCACCATTACAATAACAGGGGAGGTTAGGATTCCATATCATACCCCCAAGTCATGCTAACCTCTCACCATTACAATAACAGGGGAGGTTAGCATTCCATATCATACCCACAAGTCATGCTAACCTCTCACCATTACAATAACAGGGGAGGTTAGCATTCCATATCATACCCCCAAGTCATGCTAACCTCTCACTATTACAATAACAGGGAGGTTAGCATTCCATATCATACCCCCAAGTCATGCTAACCTCTCACCATTACAATAACAGGGGAGGTTAGCATTCCATATCAAACCCCCAAGTCATGCTAATCTCTCACCATTACAATAACAGTGGAGGTTAGCATTCCATATCATACCCACAAGTCATGCTAACCTCTCACTATTACAATAACAGGGGAGGTTAGCATTTCATATCACACCCACAAGTCATGGTAACCTCTCACCATTACAATGACAGGGGAGGTTAGCATTTCATATCACACCCACAAGTCATGGTAACCTCTCACCATTACAATGACAGGGGAGGTTAGCGTTTCATATCATACCCCCAAGTCATGCTAACCTCTCACCATTACAATGACAGGGGATGTTAGCATTTCATATCACACCCACAAGTCATGGTAACCTCTCACCATTACAATAACAATGGAGTTTATCATTCCATATCATACCCCCAAGTCATGCTAACCTCTCACTATTACAATAACAGGGGAGGTTAGCATTCCATATCATACCCCCAAGTCATGCTAACCTCTCACCATTACAATAACAGGGGAGGTTAGCATTCCATATCAAACCCCCAAGTCATGCTAATCTCTCACCATTACAATGACAGGGGAGGTTAGCATTTCATATCATACCCACAAGTCATGCTAACCTCTCACCATTACAATAACAGGGGAGGTTAGCATTCCATATCATACCCACAAGTCATGCTAACCTCTCACCATTACAATAACAGGGGAGGTTAGCATTTCATATCACACCCACAAGTCATGCTAACCTCTCACCATTACAATGACAGGGGAGGTTAGCATTTCATATCACACCCACAAGTCATGCTAACCTCTCACCATTACAATAACAGGGGAGGTTAGCATTTCATATCACACCCACAAGTCATGCTAACCTCTCACCATTACAATAACAGGGGAGGTTAGCATCACACCCACAAGTCATGGTAACCTCTCACCATTACAATGACAGGGGAGGTTAGCATTTCATATCACACCCACAAGTCATGTTAACCTCTCACAATTACAATGACAGGGGAGGTTAGCGTTTCATATCATACCCCCAAGTCATGCTAACCTCTCACAATTACAATGACAGGGGAGGTTAGCATTTCATATCACACCCACAAGTCATGGTAACCTCTCACCATTACAATGACAGGGGAGGTTAGCATTTCATATCACACCCCCAAGTCATGCTAACCTCTCACTATTACAATAACAGGGGAGGTTTCATATCATACCCCAAGTCATGCATTCCATATCATAGCATTCCATATCAAGTCATGCTAACCTCTCACCATTCACCATTACAATAACAGTCATGGAGGGGGTTAGCATTCCATATCATACCCCCAAGACATGCTAACCTCTCACCATTACAATAACAGGGGAGGTTAGCATTCCATATCATACCCCCAAGTCATGCTAACCTCTCACCATTACAATAACAGCGGAGGTTAGCATTCCATATCATACCCCCAAGTCATGCTAACCTCTCACCATTACAATAACAGGGGAGGTTAGCATTCCATATCAAACCCCCAAGTCATGCTAATCTCTCACCATTACAATGACAGGGGAGGTTAGCATTTCATATCAAACCCCCAAGTCATGCTAACCTCTCACCATTACAATAACAGGGGAGGTTAGCATTCCATTCCATAATCTCTCACCATTACAATGACAGGGGATGTTAGTTTTTATATCATACCCCCAAGACATGCTAACCTCTCACCATTACAATGACAGGGGAGGTTAGCATTTCATATCACCATTAACAATACAATGACAGGGGAGGTTAGCATTCCATCATGCTAACCTCTCACCATTACAATGACAGGGGATGTTAGCATTTCATCACACCCACAAGTCATGGTAACCTCTCACCATTACAATAACAATGGAGTTTATCATTCCATATCATACCCCCAAGTCATGCTAACCTCTCACTATTACAATAACAGGGGGAGGTTAGCATTCCATATCATACCCCAAGTCATGCATTACAATAACAGGGATATCATATCAAACCCCCAAGTCATGCTAATCTCTCACCATTACAATGACAGGGGAGGTTAGCATTTCATATCATACCCACAAGTCATTCCATCACCATTACATAGGTTAGCATTTCATATCACACCCACAAGTCATGCTAACCTCTCACCATTACAATAACAGGGAGGTTAGCATTCCATATCACACCCACAAGTCATGCTAACCTCTCACCATTACAATAACAGGGGAGGTTAGCATTACAATGACAGGGGAGGTTAGCATTTCATATCACACCCCAAGTCATGCAATAAGCGTTTCATATCTACCCCCTCATGCTAACCTTATTACAATGACAGGGAGGTTAGCATTTCATATCAACCCACAAGTCATGGTAACCTCTCACCATTACAATGACAGGGGAGGGTTAGCATTCCATATCATACCCCCAAGTCATGCTAACCTCTCACTATTACAATAACAGGGGAGGTTAGCATTACATATCATATCAAACCCCAAGTCATGCTAATCTCTCACCATTACAATGACAGGGGAGCGTTTTATATCATACCCCCAAGACATGCTAACCTCTCACCATTACAATAACAGGGGAGGTTAGCATTCCATATCATACCCCAAGTCATGCTAACCTCTCACCATTACAATAACAGGGGAGGTTAGCATTCCATATCAAACCCCAAGTCATGCTAATCTCTCACCATTACAATGACAGGGGAGGTTAGTCATTTCATATTAAACCCCCAAGTCATGCTAACCTCTCACCATTACAATAACAGGGGAGGTCAAACCCCAAGTCATGCTAATTCCATACAATGACAGGGGATGTTAGCGTTTTATATCATACCCACAAGACATGCTAACCTCTCACTATTACAATAACAGGGGAGGTTAGCATTCCATATCATACCCCAAGTCATGCTAACCTCTCACCATTACAATAACAGGGGAGGTTAGCATTCCATATCATACCCCCAAGTCATGCTAACCTCTCACCATTACAATAACAGGGGAGGTTAGCATTCCATATCAAACCCCCAAGTCATGCTAATCTCTCACCATTCCAATAACAGGGGAGGTTAGCGTTTTATATCATACCCCCAAGTCATGCTTTCAGATTATTTTGTGCCCAATAGAAAGGAATATATTTTTTTTTACACTTCTACATGAATGCTGCCATGATCACGGAGAGTCCTAAATGAATCATGAAAAATGATGAGTGACAAAATTACAGATGCACAAATAGCATACCCCCCAAAAATGCTAACCTCCCCTGTTATTGTAATGGTGAGAGGTTAGCATTTTTGGGGGGTATGCTATTTGTGCATCTGTAATTTTGTCACTCATCATTTTTCATGATTCATTTAGGACTCTCCGTGATCATGGTAGCATTCATGTAGAAGTGTAAAAAAAAATATATTCCTTTCTATTGGGCACAAAATAATCTGAAACACAACCAAAACAAACAGAAAATGCATTGAAAATGTGTAGTCACAAGCTAGTGTGCATGTGTAGTAATTTTGTGCTATGAACATGGGAACATGTGACAGTGAGAAAGTTAAAACGAATATAAGTACATTTGTCCGAATACTGTTGGTCCCCTAAAATGTGTGGACTATGTATAAAAAGTGCAGTAATTTCTAAACGGTTAACCCTAAACCAAGGTCAAATTAAAGCTGACAATCACTATGAAGCTAACTTCATAGTGATTGTATAATGTCAAATCCAAAGTGCTAGACTAGAGAGCCAAAACAACAACAACATGTGTCACTATCCCAATACTTCTGGAGCTCACTGTGTATCATACGATAATATGGTCGCAGCTCGGTTTCCACATTTTGTGGTCAGTGGCCACATATCCTGTCTTCTCTTGAGAGCCAGGTCTGCCTATGGCAAATCAAATCAAATCAAATGTATTTATTAAGCCCTTCTTACATCAGCTGATATCTCAAAGTGCTGTACAGAAACCCAGCCTAAAACCCCAAACAGCAAGCAATGCAGGTGTAGAAGCACGGTGGCTAGGAAAAAGAAACCTAGAGAGGTACCAGGCTATGAGGGGTGGCCTCTTTTGGCTGTGCCGGGTGGCGATTATAACAGAACATGGCCAAGATGTTCAAATGTTCATAGATGACCAGCAGGGTCCAATAATAATAATCACAGTGTTAGTAGAGGGGGCAACAGTTCAGCACCTCAGGAGTAAATGTCAGTTGGCTTTTCATAGCCGATCATTCAGAGTATCTCTACCACTCCTGCTGTCCCTAGAGAGTTGGAAACAGCAGGTGTGGGACAGGTAGCACATCCGGTGAACAGGTCAGGGTTCCATAGCCACAGGCAGAACAGTTGAAACTGGAGCAACAGCACGGACAGGTGGACTGGGGACAGCAAGGAATCATCAGGCCAGGTAGTCCTGAGGCATGTTCCTAGGGCTCAGGTCCTCCGAGAGAGAGAAATAAAGAATTAGAGGGAGCATACTTAAATTCACACAGGACACCGGATAAGACAGGATAAATACTCCGGATATAACAGACTGAGCCTAGCCCCCCAACACATAAACTATTGCAGCATAAATACTGGAGGCTGAGACAGGAGGGGTCAGGAGACCCTGTGGCCCTGTACGACAATACCCCCGGACAGGGCCAAACAGGCAGGATATAACCCCACCCACTTTGCCAAAGCACAGTCCCCACACCACTAGAGGGATATCTTCAACCACCAACCTACCATCCTGAGTATAACCCACAGAGATCTCTGCCCTAGCACAACCCAAGAGGGGGCACCAACCCCGACAGGAAGATCATGTCAGTGACTCAACCCACTCGTGTGACTCACCCCTCCAAGGGTCGGCATGGAAGAGGCAACCTCTCTCAATTGCAAGGCTATACTCACTTAGTCTGTACATTGTCAAGACTTTTCTTCATTATGAGTCAGTTACATTGGTAAAGTATTCTGCCACTGTGTACTCTCTCTTTAAGGCCAAATAGCATTCCAGCATGCTCAGTTTATTTGTTGATTCTTTCCAATGTTTCAAGTAGCTCTCATTAAATTGTCTCATAATTTGGTTGGGTCAAATTAGGTTGCTGCCTTGGGGTGATGTGGTGTCTATTTATATTTGTGAATAGAGCCCCAGAATCAGCTGGCTGAGGGGACTTTTCTCTAGGTTCATTTCTCTGTAGGTTTAGGCATCACTTTCCTTTAGGTGGTTGCGGAATTTAACGGCACTTTTCTAGATTTGGATAATTAGTCGCTATAGTCCTAATTCTGCAGGCATCATTGTCTCCCACTCAGTCTCTCTTCCCCTCTGTTCAAACTCACCTCACTGCAGTCTTCAGCGCTCCCGTCAGGCTATGCATATGATTGGCTGAGGCCATGTTATGATGTCATCGCTGAATCTTATAAGGGTTCTGACAGACAGCCTGGGAGCGACATTAGCAGAAACACTGCATGGTAGTGAGGGAGAAAGGGAGACAGAAAGAGAGAGAGAGAGTGACAGAGAGAGCTAGTGTAAGAGCAAACGAGAGGGGGAGCTGACAGAAGGATGTGGGAAACTATACACTGAGGAACTACTCAAACCTGAAGAATACTTTTATGACAACGTGTATGGGAGGTTGGACAGGGACCACAACCTGTGGAGGTTTGTACATGTATTGTTTATTTGTTTGTTTCTGTCTGCTGTTGTCATAGACAACAGGTTATTTAAGGCATGGTTATTTCACTCAAGTTACCCATTGTTGCATCCTGAAGGTTCTAAGCCCCTCTCGCGGTTTCTCTCTCCCTCCCTCTCTCCCTCTGCCTCTTTACCGCTCTCTTTCCCTCTCTCTCTCTCTCCCTCCCTCTTTCCCTCTCTCCCTCCCTCTTTCCCTCTCTCCCGCTCTTCCTCTCTCTATTCCTCTTTCCCTCTTTCCCTCTCTCCCGCTTTCCCTCTCTCCCGCTTTCCCTCTCTCTCTCCCTCTCTCCCTCCCTCTCTCCCTCCCTCTTTCCCTCTCTCTCTCCCACTCTCTCTCTCTCTTTCCCTCCCTCTTTACCTCCCTCTTTCCCTCTCTCTCTCCCTCTTTACCTCTCTCTCTTTCCCTCCCTCTTTCTCTCCCTCTCTCTCTCCCTCTCTCCCTCCCTCTCTCCCTCTCTCTTTCCCTCCCTCGTTCCCTCCCTCTTTCTCTCTCTCTCTCTCTCTTTCCCTCCCTCATTCCCTCTCTCTCTCCCTCTTTACCTCTCTCTTTCCCTCCATCTTTCCCTCTCTCCCACTTTCCCTCTCTCCCACTTTCCCTCTCTCCTCTCTCTCTCTCCTCTCTCCCTCCCTCTTTCCCTCCCTCTTTCCCTCTCTCTCTCCCTCTCTCTCTCCCTCTTTGCCTCTCTCATTCCATCCCCCTCTCTCTCTCTCTCCCTCTTTACCTCTCTCTTTCCCTCCCTCTTTCACTCTCACTCTCTCTCTCTCTCTCTCTCTCCCCATCTCTCTTTCTCTCTCTCCATCTCTCTCTCTCTCTCTCTATCTCTCTCTCCATCTCTCTTTCTCTCTCTCCCTCTCTCTTTCTCTCTCTCCCTCTCTCTTTCTCTCTCTCCCTCTCGCTTTCTCTCTTACCCTCTCTCTTTCTTTCTCTTCATCTCCTACCTCCAGACAATGGGCAGCTGCACCCCCCCTGTGCCTTCCCTCAATGTCACCGAGCCAGCCAACACATCATGGGCCGGGGCAGCTGGCGGCGAACCAGGTTACAGTGAGGTGGAGATGGTCCTCCTAGGCATGGTTATGTCACTGCTGGTCGTTGGCATCGTGTTCGGCAACATCCTGGTCATCATAGCCATCTACCGGTTCCAGCGACTGCAGAACATCACCAACTGCTTCATCACCTCTCTGGCCTGTGCCGACCTGGTCATGGGTCTCATCGTGGTGCCGTTCGGAGCCTGCTACATCATCTTCAACACCTGGCACTTCGGCAGCTTCTGGTGTGAGTTCTGGACTGCCACTGACGTGTTGTGTGTGACGGCGAGCATCGAGACGCTCTGCGTGATAGCGCTGGACCGTTACCTGGCCATAACCTCTCCGTTCCGCTACCAGTCTCTGCTGACCAAGTGTAAGGCACGCGTGGTGGTCCTGCTGGTGTGGGTGATCGCTGGACTCATCTCCTTCTTACCCATCCACATGAAGTGGTGGATCAGTGACGACGCGGAGGCGAAGGCCTGCATCCAGAACAGCAACTGCTGTGACTTCAACACCAACACAGCCTACGCCATCACCTCCTCCATCATCTCCTTCTACATCCCCTTAGTCGTCATGGTGTTTGTCTACAGCCGCGTGTTCCAGGAGGCCAAGCAGCAACTACGCAAGATCGACCGCAGTGAGGGGCGCTTCCACGCCCATAACAACAACATCGCAGGAGGAGGAGGGGTGGAGAATAACAATGAGAGCCGAGGAGTTGGAGGAGGCTTCAGGAAGACCAAGTTCTGCCTGAGGGAACACAAGGCCCTGAAGACCCTCGGGATCATCATGGGGATCTTCACGCTGTGCTGGCTACCCTTCTTCGTCCTCAACGTGGTGGTAGCCATCTGGAAGGTAGGGGACATCGGACTTGCCTTCAGGATACTCAACTGGATAGGTTACGCCAACTCCGCATTCAACCCCTTGATCTACTGCAGGAGCCCTGAGTTCAGATACGCATTCAAGGAGATCCTGTGCATCAAGAAGGTCCGGTTCCCCAACATAGGGCCTACTAATGGATACGTGTACAGTGGACACAGCTGGCAGAGTGAGCAGCAGGGAGGGAGGAGTAAGGGGAGCTCGGAGGACAGTGACCCAGCTGCAGACGGGAGCTCAGGGAGGGGAGAGACGGGTGGGGGGTGGAGCTGCAGACGGAACGGACCCGAACGGGAACTGCAGTAAAGGGTTAACGATTGTACTTTAACCCCCTCACCTTGCTAAGGGAAGTGAACAACCTTTGGAACAGACAGACATGTTTCACATTTATCGTCCATTGTCACTTCACCAAGTCACTGAGATGAGACTGGATGGAAGGAGAGAGGGTGAATGGTGAGCGGGTAGCACATGTGAGACTAGATTGAGGACAGGAGAGGAGTTTGTTACATTTCACCAGTAGGTTTGCAAGTTGAATGTTTATTTTGAGAGAGAGAGATCATGTAGATTATTTCATCTACCTCACCTTGTTGTTTAAGATATCTATACGTTCTTATCATGTATCATCTAAATATGTCACATTGATTCACTGACCACAGAAACCAGACTGGCTCATAAATCCAGAAGATAATTTTACTCTGTGTCCACCCATACATGAAATGTATGCACACATGAATGTATGGCATGTATCATCATGAATAATTGGTGAGAGAGGGGGAGAGAGAGAGAGAGAGAGAGAGAGAGAGAGACAGAGACAGAGACAGAGACTGAGAGAGTGAGACAGATAAAGAGAGAGAGACAGAGACAGAGGGAGAGAGATACTGAGAGACAGATAAAGAGAGAGAGACAGATAAAGAGAGAGAAAGAGAGAGACAGGGACAGAGGGAGAGAGAGATAGAGAGAGAGACAGAGACAGAGAGAGAGACAGAGGCTGAGAGAGAGACAGATAAAGACAGAGTGAGACAGAGGGTGAGAGAGACAGAGAGAGAGAGAGAGAGAGAGAGAGAGAGAGAGAGAGAGAGATCCTGGTGTTCCATTTGTTTTTCCATGGACCATTTCCTTGAGTTTCACACACCATTTTTTTTGTTGGAGTTGGACACACGTGGCTTTTTGCATTCAATGACTTAACTGTCAATTGATCATCGCTGCTGTGCCACACCTCCCCTAGGCTTAATGATCTGAGCCAGTGTCACATCAGCCCTCCCGTCACCTCTCTGCTCTCGTCAACTCTCTGCTCTATATCTTTACCCTTCTACACAGAATATAATTTCCTCTCCCAAGTCTCCGGGTGTCTCTGTCAGAAGTCAGTGGTTAGTTTGCGGTTTGTTGACTGGATCTGTCGTTGTCGTTCTGGGAAGTAGCCATGTTTACTGAGAGCAGAGTCAGTAGTTTCCTCAGTGATCGGAGGGAAGGGTACAGACTGACTCCATGGAATAACAAACAGTCTGTGGAACCAGGCCAGAGATAACAGTGTCCCTGTCTCCTGCCCTAGAGGTGCTGCTTACAGGACCCAGGCAGGCTGTGTCTGAAATGACACCCCACTCCCTATCTCTTGCAGTACTTTTGACCAGGGCCCTATACGGTCAGACCAGTCAACATGCATGAGACAACAGGTGGACTGGGCGATTGAGATGTTTCTAATCAGGGTGTGATCGCTGGTGGGTCTTTTGTTCTCTGTGAAGTTTTTCCAACGTGAACAGAATTCTAGATCGTTCAGGATATCTGTGCAATGATCCGACGAGACAATGACCTATTTCAACAGCTGTTGATGATTTCTGTATCAATTAGTTTCCCTCTCTTTATCTCTTTCTTTTTCTCTGTATCTATCTCTGTGTCTATCTCTGTAGTTCTCCCTGTATCTATCTCCTCTCCCATTTATTTCTTTCTTTCTTTCTCTTTCTTTCTTTTTCTTTCTTTCTTTCTTTCTTTCTCTTTCTTTCTTTCTTTCTTTCTTTCTTTCTATCTCTCTCCCTTTCTCTCTCCGTTTCTCTCTGACTTGTTTCTCACCAGGAAATTCCTGTGTTGTTGCAGGGCTGAGCCCGGTCCAGGCCGATAAACAGGGGATAAATCCATTATCTCTGCTGTTTAGTTGGGGAATCAGACTACTCCCTCCCTTCTAAACAACAGTCACATGCAGGGAGCGATCTCTAGATTAGGATGTATAACATTTTCCCAGTATGACAGACGGTTAGCAGGAGGAGCACAGGGCTCAGGTCTCTAATGGGACATCTATTCCCCATACTCCTCCAGTGTCTAATGGGACATCTATTCCCTATACTCCTCAAGTCTCTAATGGGACATCTATTCCCTATACTCCTCATGTCTCTAATGGGATATCTATTCCCCATGCTCCTCATGTCTCTAATGGGACATCTATTCCCTATACTCATCAAGTCTCTAATGAGACATCTATTCCCCATATTCGAACGTCTCTAATGGGACATAACCCTGACCAATTCCCCCTGCTGTTTTTAACCCTGACCAATTCCCCTGCTGTTTTAGACATAACCCTGACCAATTCCCCTGCTGTTTTAGACATAAGCCTGACCAATTCCCCTGCTGTTTTAGACATAAGCCTGACCAATTCCCCTGCTGTTTTAGACATAACCCTGACCAATTCCCCCTGCTGTTTTAGACATAAGCCTGACCAATTCCCCCTGCTGTTTTAGACATAACCCTGACCAATTCCCCTGCTGTTTTAGACATAAGCCTGACCAATTCCCCTGCTGTTTTAGACATAACCCTGACCAATTCCCCTGCTGTTTTAGACATAACCCTGACCAATTCCCCCTGCTGTTTTAGACATAACCCTGACCAATTCCCCCCTGTTTTAGACATAACCCTGACCAATTCCCCCTGCTGTTTTAGACATAACCCTGACCAATTCCCCTGCTGTTTTAGACATAAGCCTGACCAATTCCCCCTGCTGTTTTAGACATAACCCTGACCAATTCCCCTGCTGTTTTAGACATAACCCTGATTCCCCTGCACATAAGCCTCCCCTGCTGTTTTACCCTGACATAAGCCTGACCAATTCCCCCTGCTGTTTTAGACATAAGCCTGACCAATTCCCCCTGCTGTTTTAGACATAACCCTGACCAATTCCCCCCCCTGCTGTTTTAGACATAAGCCTGACCAATTCCCCCTGCTGTTTTAGACATAAGCCTGACCAATTCCCCCTGCTGTTTTAGACATAACCCTGACCAATTCCCCCTGCTGTTTTAGACATAACCCTGACCAATTCCCCTGCTGTTTTAGACATAAGCCTGACCAATTCCCCTGCTGTTTTAGACATAAGCCTGACCAATTCCCCCTGCTGTTTTTAGACTGTTTTAGACATAACCCTGACCAATTCCCCCTGCTGTTTTAGACATAACCCTGACCAATTCCCCTGCTGTTTTTTGACCAATTCCCCTGCTGTTTTAGACATAACCCTGACCAATTCCCCCTGCTGTTTTAGACATAACCCTGACCAATTCCCCTGCTGTTTTAGACATAACCCTGACCAATTCCCCCTGCTGTTTTAGACATAAGCCTGACCAATTCCCCCTGCTGTTTTAGACATAACCCTGACCAATTCCCCTAGCTGCAGACAGTCTTGTGATCAACTCAACAGTATGCTATGATCATAGTAGTTCCATGTTAAATGTAGCAACTGTCGGCCTGGCTTTCCTCTACCTGTCTATAACAGTGTTAGTGTCCTGTGTGTGTGTGTGTGTGTGTGTGTGTGTGTGTGTGTGTGTGTGTGTGTGTGTGTGTGTGTGTGTGTGTGTGTGTGTGTGTGTGTGTGTGTGTGTGTGTGTGTGTGTGTGTGTGTGTGTGTGTGTGTGCGTGCGTGCGTGCGTGCGTGCGTGTGTGTGTGTGTGTTTGTGTGTGTGTGTGTGGCTTTCCGTCTCAAGTGTTGTCATACTGTGAATTGTGTTATTTAGCAGGAACGTCTTTCTCCTGGACTGAAGCTTTGGCAGGCACCACTTGTTGTCAAAAGTCCTGCTGCACAAAACATAGGTCAATATGGGTCCAAGTTGTTTTATTGGATTTTGTGTTTATATTCATAAATACGTGGCGAAAGCAATAATTGTTTTTATTTTCGTTACTTTATGTAATGTTCAAATTTAGTAACCATTTCACTCCTTTTGCAGTAGTAGCTTACAAAAAACGAAAATTGTACAAAAAAGAAACATTGTTTTAGACTTTGATCCATGGACATCAAGAACCCACATTTGAATGTATGCAAAAGCTTGCATGTGTGCTCTGTATGTGTTTGCGTGTATTGAACATTTGTGCAGTTTTTTAATACTGTGGTCTGCTGTGTTTCATGTGTTTTGGAAATCTCTGTGACGATTTTTTAATACTATGGTCTGATGTGTTTCGTGTGTATTGGACATCTCTCTCCCATTTCTTTAATAATGTGGTCTGTTGTGTCAAAAAAATAAAAATAATAAAAGCTTCTAAAGAAGAACATCTAGCATAAACTGGCCACCTACACTGCTCCCTCCTGGTCCTCTCCTGACCACCTACACTGCTCCCTCCTGGTACTCTCCTGGCCATCTACACTGCTCCCTCCTGACCATCTACACTGCTCCCTCTTGGTCCTCTCCTGACCATCTACACTGCTCCCTCCTGGTCCTCTCCTAACCATCTACACTGCTCCCTCCTGGTCCTCTCCTGACCATCTACACTGCTCCCTCCTGGTCCTCTCCTGACCATCTACACTGCTCCCTCCTGACCATCTACACTGCTCCCTCCTGGTCCTCTCCTGACCACCTACACTGCTCCCTCCTGGTCCTCTCCTGACCATCTACACTGCTCCCTCCTGGTCCTCTCCTGACCATCTACACTGCTCCCTCCTGGTCCTCTCCTGACCATCTACACTGCTCCCTCCTGGTCCTCTCCTGACCATCTACACTGCTCCCTCCTGGTCCTCTCCTGACCATCTACACTGCTCCCTCCTGGTCCTCTCCTGGCCACCTACACTGCTCCCTCTTGGCCATATAAACTGCTCCCTCCTGGTCCTCTCCTGGACATCTACACTGCTCCCTCCTGGTCCTCTCCTGGCCATCTACACTGCTCCTACCTGGTCCTCTCCTGGTCATCTACACTGCTCCCTCCTGGACCTCTCCTGGCCATCTACACTGCTCCCACCTGGTCCTGTCCTGGACATCTACACTGCTCCCTCCTGACCATCTACACTGCTTCCTCCTGGTCCTCTCCTGACCATCTACACCGCTCCCTCCTGGTCCTCTCCTGGACATCTACACTGCTCCCTCCTGGTCCTCTCCTGGACATCTACACTGCTCCCTCCTGGTCATACCCTCTCCCTGCACCTTGGCTCTGTGTGTGTCAAAGTTCACTGTGGTGTATGTGTGTGGGTGCAGGTCTTTGCATGCTTGCAGGGCTGGCCCTAGCCTTTTGGGCCCCTCCCATCTTGCAGGAGAAAAAAATTGTGCCCCCACTCTTGACAGCGTAGAAAAAAATATTTATTTTAGATTTAATAAAACATTTTATAGTTAATAAAAAGTTTTAAAGTTAATAAAATGTTTTAGAGTTAATAAAAAGTTTTAGAGTAAATAACATTTTAGAGTTAATAACATTTTAGAGTAATCCTGCCATTCTACACATTGTGCCATGACTTATTCCATTTTCAATGATATCTGAGTGATAATGACTAACAAAATCAATGCGGGCCTCCTGGAGGTCAGGATCCCTAGACTCATGCCCTGTGTGCCTGGGCGGTAATTTGACCAGGAGTAGATAGCTGACTCATTTACCAATTCAAAAAATGTTAGATGACATGAGCGAACTGAGTGGCTGTCAGTGACTGATATAACAAGAGAAAACCTGCTGATGCACAACCAAGTTTAGAAATGACATATTGTGTATTCTACTATTCTAACTCTCAACGGTAAGTTGAGACCCCGACTGAATTGTAAAAAAGCGGTCGCCTATGTCTCTTATGCATTAGGCCCGGCCCTGTGTGCTTGTCCTTCATAAGGTGGTGTACTGGAGTATCAAATCTGTGTCTCTAGTCAGGCAAGCTGAGAGAGAGACCATGTCATTATGCGCAATGATTCTAGAACCAACTAGCTGACCGCATCCAGCGAGGCACCATGCAGGGGGGAGGATGGGGCAGACATAAGCATTAGGCCCACACACACAGGAGGAGATATACTAAGAATGGTATGTACAGCAGTAGATATACCAATAACGATATGTACAACCATAGATATACTAAGAATGATATGTACAACAGTAGATATACTAAGAATGGTATGTACAACAGTAGATGTATTAGAGTGAGCTATGTACAACAGTAGATATAATAAGAATGATATGTACAGCAGTAGATATATTAGAGTGAGCTATGTACAACAGTAGATATAATAAGAATGATATGTACAGCAGTAGATATAATAAGAATGATATGTACAGCAGTAGATATACTAAGAATGATATGTACAACAGTAGATATACTATGAATGATATGTAAAACAGTAGATATACTAAGAATGATATGTAAAACAGTAGATATAATAAGAATGATATGTACAGCAGTAGATATACTAAGAATGATATGTAAAACAGTAGATATAATAAGAATGATATGTACAGCAGTAGATATACTAAGAATGGTATGTACAACAGTAGATATATTAGAGTGAGCTATGTACAGCAGTAGATATATTAGAGTGAGCTATGTACAGCAGTAGATATACTAAGAATGATATGTACAGCAGTAGATATATTAGAGTGAGCTATGTACAACAGTGAATATACTAAGAATGATATGTAAAACAGTAGATATACTAAGAATGATATGTAAAACAGTAGATATAATAAGAATGATATGTACAGCAGTAGATATACTAAGAATGATATGTAAAACAGTAGATATACTAAGAATGATATGTAAAACAGTAGAT
Source organism: Oncorhynchus masou masou (assembly GCF_036934945.1). Lineage (NCBI taxonomy): Eukaryota > Metazoa > Chordata > Actinopteri > Salmoniformes > Salmonidae > Oncorhynchus > Oncorhynchus masou. The sequence goes on along the minus strand of NC_088220.1, from coordinate 13,811,401 downwards.
ATAATAAGAATGATATGTAGCAGTAGATATACTAAGAATGATATGTAAAACAGTAGATATATTAGAGTGAGCTATGTACAACAGTAGATATAATAAGAAGATATAAAACAGTAGATATAAGAATGATATGTAAAACAGTAGATATAATAAGAATGATATGTACACAGTAGATATACTAAGAATGATATGTAAAACAGTAGATATAATAAGAATGATATGTACAGCAGTAGATATACTAAGAATGGTATGTACAACAGTAGATATATTAGAGTGAGCTATGTACAACAGTAGATATACTAAGAATGATATGTACAGCAGTAGATATATTAGAGTGAGCTATGTACAACAGTAGATATAAGAATGATATGTAAAACAGTAGATATAATAAGAATGATATGTACAACAGTAGATATAATAAGAATGATATGTAAAACAGTAGATATACTAAGAATGATATGTAAAACAGTAGATATAATAAGAATGATATGTACAGCAGTAGATATACTAAGAATGATATGTAAAACAGTAGATATACTAAGAATGATATGTAAAACAGTAGATATAATAAGAATGATATGTACAGCAGTAGATATACTAAGAATGATATGTAAAACAGTAGATATATTAAGTGATATGTACAACAGTAGATATAATAAGAATGATATGTAAAACAGTAGATATACTAAGAATGATATGTAAAACAGTAGATATAATAAGAATGATATGTACAGCAGTAGATATACTAAGAATGATATGTAAAACAGTAGATATACTAAGAATGATATGTAAAACAGTAGATATAATAAGAATGATATGTACAGCAGTAGATATACTAAGAATGATATGTAAAACAGTAGATATATTAGAGTGAGCTATGTACAACAGTAGATATAATAAGAATGATATGTACAGCAGTAGATATACTAAGAATGATATGTAAAACAGTAGATATACTAAGAATGATATGTACAGCAGTAGATATACTAAGAATGACATGTACAGCAGTAGATATATTAGAGTGACCTATGTACAGAATCCGGTATATAAATAAATATGTGGTGTGTATAAACAGTGCAACTAAATACAATGTACAGTAGCAGAAATATCCAAATGAGCTATGTGGGTAAAACAGTATTTAAATACTCAGTGAAACGGGAAGCATCCAGTGGCTCAATGTCTTTATGCCATGGGACAGTTAATGTTTGATTTTTCCTGTACCTAACTGTGAGTCATGTATCCCACAGAGAACACGTAGTCTATACACTTAAGTTACATCCCAAATAACACTCTATTCCCTACAGGGCCCATAGGGTTCTCATCAAATGTAGTGCACTACATAGGCAATAGGGTTCCATTTAGATTTCACAATTCACACTTAAGAAATAAAACAGGCCTATACCTGTATCTGTAAATGAACTTGTTGTGTGGTCTGAGTGGAATTGTTGTATCAGCTCAATGTTTACTATACCTGTTCTGTAAATGAACTTGTTGTGTGGTCTGAGTGGTTGTGTTGTATCAGCTCAATGTTTACTATACCTGTATCTGTAAATGAACTTGTTGTGTGGTCTGAGTGGAATTGTTGTATCAGCTCAATGTTTACTATACCTGTATCTGTAAATGAACTTGTTGTGTGGTCTGAGTGGTTGTGTTGTATCAGCTCAATGTTTACTATACCTGTATCTGTAAATGAACTTGTTTGTGGTCTGAGTGGTTGTGTTGTATCAGCTCAATGTTTACTATACCTGTATCTGTAAATGAACTTGTTGTGTGGTCTGAGTGGTTGTGTTGTATCAGCTCAATGTTTACTATACCTGTATCTGTAAATGAACTTGTTGTGTGGTCTGAGTGGTTGTGTTGTATCAGCTCAATGTTTACTATACCTGTATCTGTAAATGAACTTGTTGTGTGGTCTGAGTGGTTGTGTTGTATCAGCTCAATGTTTACTATACCTGTATCTGTAAATGAACTTGTTGTGTGGTCTGAGTGGTTGTGTTGTATCAGCTCAATGTTTACTATACCTGTATCTGTAAATGAACTTGTTGTGTGGTCTGAGTGGTTGTGTTGTATCAGCTCAATGTTTACTATACCTGTATCTGTAAATGAACTTGTTGTGTGGTCTGAGTGGTTGTGTTGTATCAGCTCAATGTTTACTATACCTGTATCTGTAAATGAACTTGTTGTGTGGTCTGAGTGGTGTGGGCTTATGTGCTCATGTTCTTTGGTATTAATGAAATAGTGTGATCTGATGAAGTAATAAATTATATATTTGTTGGTTGTTATGTATCTACTAGTGTTTTTGTTTATTCATCCACAGGTTCAATAACTGAAAACACGTAGTATTTTATAAAACTACCTTATCATCATCATCTTAAATAGGAGTAAGTAAGTAGCTGTCACGGTTTTATTGCTCTGACGACGAGGTGTAGCAAGGATCGGACCAAAATGCAGCGTGGTAATTTTCATACATGTTTAATAACGAATAAACACGAACAATACAAAAACAAGAAACGTAACACGAAAACCGAAACAGCCTATACCCCTATACTGTGAACAGTAACACAGAGACAGGAACCAAGACAATCTCAAAGAATATGGCTGCCTAAATATGGTTCCCAATCAGAGACAACGATAAACACCTGCCTCTGATTGAGAACCACTTCAGGCAGCCATAGACTAAGCTAGAAAACCCCACTATGCCACAATCCCAATACCTGTGAAAAACCCCAAGACAAAACACACCACATACCAAAACCCATGTCACACCCTGGCCTGACCAAATAGATAAAGAAAACACAAAATACTAAGACCAGGGTGTGACAGTAGCAAAAAATGAGTTTCATTTAGGAAATCTGTTATCAAGTATATTCAATTACAGCTGTTTTCAAATCCAATCTTATTTTGGGCTTAATTGTTTTCAATTGGTGTACAAATTATAATTAGGTTCTGGACACCTGACTATCCGCTTCGACAAACATCTGAATCTAGTTGCCTACCCCATTCTAAATCAACAATGGTATTTCTATATGATAAACCATCCAGGGACCATGGGTACCTGTGCAGTCTATTACATAGTCCTACTGTGCTTTAACATAGTGTTGTTTGTACAGAGAGTTCCGAAAAGTCTCATTCCAGGTCCCGAGCCTCCGTTTCTCTCCACCAACTGCTTCTCTCTCTCTCTATGGGAAGGCATGCTGAAGCTTTATTAATGACAGGGCATGTTAAATGCCCACATTAACATAAAGGGTGTAGAGTCCAACACCAAAGCAAAAGGAACAGAGAAAGGCCCCTGTCACTCTCTGTAGCAGGAGAAATTCCCCCCTGAAGAAAAGGGAAATCACCGCTTGTACTGTATGTATGTAGCAGTCTGACGGAACTGGGGCAACCAGCTATTTCAGTATGGGAAAATGGGCCAAGAGCGTGTGACTAGGGTGAAGGGATGAAGTGAATGGAGAGGTGGAGGGATGGACGGATGGAGGGAGGGAAGGACGGACGGAGGGATGGATGGAAGGATATTGGAAAAATAATACATTTGTTCAAATCGAGGCCGTGCCTCAGTCGAAGGTTCCAAATGATCACATTTTCATGATCAACTTAATTCTTTCAATCCAGAAGACCCAGATATACCGACCCATAAAACAGACATACTTGGCATCTGACCAGAGAGAGAGAGGGGAGATAGAGAGGGGGCGAGAGAGGGGAGAAAAAAGAGAGAGAAAGAAAGCAAAAGGATAAATATAGGTGAGGGAGAGAGAAAGAAAGAGAGAAGGTGAAGTAGAGAGAGAGAGAGAAACTGAGCGCTGCTTCATTCAAACAGAAAATGTCCATCTGTTGAATTGAGATGAAAATAGCTTCACATTACACCAGCAGATAGGAGGTCATGGGTCAAATACTGATGTAAAGGGTTCTACGGACAATGCATTACCTACCTGTGGGTATGATGGATTAATAGACCTTGGGTGGATAGGACATTTAAGTGGAATCAACACATTTCCAGATACAAGCATCTTGCTAAACCTGCAAACATCTGCTAAATATGTGAATGTGACTAATACCATTTGATTGGATTTGATAATGAGTTCCGATAGGAAAAAGTTTAATCTTCTAAGTCTAAAACATACAGCTCCAAAAACATTTTTCAAACTTCACAAATTAAATTATATTACTTTTGTGAAACACAGTGTTGAATGTTCAGTTTAGAATAGATGCTGTGCATTACTGTAAGTCTCTCCTTCTAAATCTCTCTGGCTTCTATCAACAAGAGATAGATAGCTGTGGGGTGGAGCCATTAGCCTGCACCTAGTCTCAGTCTGAGTGGCAGTCTAATCACTATATAGTGCACTGCTTTTGACCAGAACCCTATGGGTCAGAGCATTATGGGTCAGAGCCCTATGGGTCAGAGCCTTATGGGTGAGGGCCTTATGGGTGAGAGCAGCCTTATGGGTGAGAGCCCTATGGTGAGAGCCCTATGGGTGAGAGCCCTATGGGTGAGAGCCTTATGGGTCAGAGCCTTATGGGTGAGAGCCCTATGGGTCAGAGCCTTATGGGTCAGAGCCTATGGGCAGAGCCTTATGGGTGAGAGCATTATGGGTCAGAGCCCTATGGGTCAGAGCCTTATGGGTGAGCCTTATGGGTCAGATTATGGGTGAGAGCCCTATGGGTGAGAGCCTTATGGGTGAGAGCATTATGGGTCAGAGCCCTATGGGTCAGAGCCCTATGGGTGAGAGCCTTATGGGTGAGCCTTATGGGTGAGATTATGGGTCAGAGCCCTATGGGTGAGAGCCTTATGGGTGAGAGCCTTATTGGTGAGAGCATTATGGGTGAGAGCCCTATGGGTGAGAGCCCTATGGGTGAGAGCCTTATGGGTGAGAGCATTATTGGTCAGAGCCTTATGGGTCAGAGCCCTATGGGTGAGAGCCCTATGGGTGAGAGCCTTATGGGTGAGAGCCTTATGGGTGAGAGCCCTATGGGTGAGAGCCTTATGGGTGAGAGCCTTATGGGTGAGAGCCTTATGGGTGAGAGCATTATGGGTCAGAGCCTTATGGGTCAGAGCCCTATGGGTGAGAGCCTTATGGGTGAGAGCCTTATGGGTGAGAGCCTTATGGGTGAGAGCCCTATGGGTGAGAGCCTTATGGGTGAGAGCCTTATGGGTGAGAGCCTTATGGGGGAGCCTTATGGGGAGAGCCTTATGGGTGAGAGCATTATGGGTGAGAGCCTTATGGTGAGAGCTTATGGGTGAGAGCCTTATGGGTGAGAGCATTATGGGTCAGTGCATTATGGGTCCTGGTCAAAAGTAGTAGGAGCCCCATGGGCTTTGGCAAAAGTACTGCATTACAGTATGCGTGTGTGTGAACCAATATGAACCTGTGCAGGTGAGACATTAAACAGGGGGCATCAAGGAAATATGTGCATGACAGAGAGGTTGAAACTAGCACTAACTCTAACTATAAGCCTAAGGCTAACCCCCGTACCCACCCCCATGGAAAACATCTAAGCGCAACGAGCAAGTGACTGTTATGCGTTTGGCAGAACACAATATTTGTGTGCAAATCTCAAATTATACTCAATGTAACAGGTAGGCATAATGTTCCTGGGGCTCTTACTGTATTCTGATCTGCAGAAACAAAAACACAGCAGAATGAATTCACAACACTGGGGATTACATCCCAAATGACTCCTATTGAGTATATAGCACTACTTTTGACTAGTCCTATGGGTCCTGGTTAAAGAATTGTACAATGAAGAGGTAGCGTCATTTGGGACACGGAACAAAATAAACAGATGACAGAAGATGTTTATTTCCTCAGTTAACAGATGCTTTCCATACACTTCAGACTCAAATTACAGCTAATGCCTGAATGCATGCACACACACACACACACACAGTTTAATATCTCACCTGGCGCAGGTTCATATTGGTTCACACCCACATGCGCACACACACACACAAACACACACAAACACACACACACACACACACACACACACACACACACACACACACACACACACACACACACACACACACACACACACACAGAGAGTTACAAGCACACACACAATAGAGTGTCTAATTAACATTAAATGGTGTTAATAGTTAACAGCTTGCAGACACGTCCAGATAACACATCGTCCTCAAGTGAACATTAGTCCTGTTTGAGGGCCCCACATACACACAGCCACACACACACAACCACTAATGCCACTAATAGAGGGCAGGTGTGTGACGCCTTGGCTAGAAAACCTCAGAGCTTTCAGAGTGTTTCTTAAATCAACCTTAATTAAATATTTGTACCTCTATAGGATAAGTCTCTATAAACCGGGACGGTTGTTGCTAACGTGCGCTGTTGTGACTAGAATGACGTTGTGAACAACAGCCAACTTTCCGGAGTATAGACATGTCGTATGTCGTACACTCTTGTAGGCAGAACCCTTACATGCTTGCTAATCTAACTGCAGTTGTCACCCCTGACCGTAGATTGCTTTGTATGTTTCTATTTTTTGTTTGGTCAAGGTGTGATGTGGGTGGGCATTCTATGTTGTTTTTCTATGTTTTCTTTTCTATGTGTTTGGCCTGGTATGGTTCCCAATCAGAGGAGGCTGTCTATCGTTGTCTCTGATTGAGAACCATACTTAGGTAGCCTTTTCCCACCTGATGTTTGTGGGTTGTTTCCTGTTCTGTGTTTTCACCTTTCAGGACTGTTTCAATTTTCATTTCTTGTGTTCACTTTGTTATTTGGTATTTTCGTGTTCTGTTATAATAAATAATCATGGACACTTACCACTCCGCGTTTTGGTCCTCACCTTCTTCCACCAACGGCCGTTACAACAGTGTCCAGTTTACAGTGAAAAATACCATGCTGTTGTTTGAGGAGAGTGCACAACAACAAAACACTTTTATCACGATAACTGGTTTAATACATTCACCTCTGAAGGGAAATCATTCACTTACATTCAGCTATCCTGCTCTGATTTGTCATCCTGAGTGTCCAGATATAAAATGTGGCATAGTTATGTTTAATAAAATACATTTTATATTAAAATGTAGGAACTGGGTTCTAAAGTTTGAACCCCTGCTGTTTCTATTATTTAAAAACCCATGTCAGCCATCTAGAAGGTTAGTGTGGTTAGTGTATTCTCTGTAGGGAAGCTAATTATCCATCATGTAAGACATTCCAGGGAGTGTGTAAACTTAAATGTTTTATTACCATAGCATTTTTGTATGTTCTCTATAGTTATGTACTTAAATGTATCAATTGACCGATTCGGCACATTTGAGCAAACTCTGGCAGACTTGTTACAAAATATTGTGTGGTGACGTTATTAACTGGATCAGTCTGAAACTTTGCACACACACCGCTGCCATCTCGTGGCAAAAATCAAAATTACACCTATAGTCCTATCTGACTGTATGGCCTTCCTCTTGCATTTCAAAGATGATGGAACCCCACAAAACTGTTTTTGGTAGTATTATATTTTACCAGATCTAATGTGTTATATTCTCCTACATTAATTTAGCATTTCCACAAAGTTCAAAATGTTTCCTTTCAAATGGTACAAAGAATATGCATATCCTTGCTTCAGGTCCTGAGCTACAGGCAGTTAGACGTGGGTCCTGAGCTACAGGCAGTTAGACGTGGGTGTGCATTTAAAGCAGAAATTGAAATAAAAAAAGGGTATGATCCTTAAGAGGTTTTAAGAGGTTCAGTATATATACTATGTGCACCTTATATGCATCTTCAACTTGAGAAGTCCCAACTGTCGTGAGGTCCTTGGATATGTAAGAATGCGATCTGTGTGTGCGTTAGTGGAAGAGTCCGCGGCAATGGGTAGTTCTTCTCCGCTTTTAAATTGGATTTGAGCGTTCAGCCTAATTGGTTTCTGTTGGATGATATTACCATTGACCCCCCTCCTCACACACACACACACACACACACACACACACACACACACACACACACACACACACACACACACACACACACACACACACACACACACACACACACACACACACACACACACACACACACACACACACACACACACACACACACACACACAAGGCCAGAGGAAGGAGTAGCGGTACCCTTGTATCAGACAACGTCCAACCACAGATACAACAGTCTTCGGAATCCTCTTCTCAATAGAACGGCTGCAACAGGTTCAAACAACCTCCACCTCTCCACTTGGTCTACTAGAGAAGAGAGTCCCTGAGGGGTGTGTTTAAACACATCTCCACTTGGTCTACTAGAGAAGAGTCCTGAGGGGTGTGTTTAACCACATCTCAACTTGGTCTACTAGAGAAGAGTCCTGAGGGGTGTGTTTAACCATATCTCCACTTGGTCTACTAGAGAAGAGTCCTGAGGGGTGTGTTTAACCACCTCTCCACTTGGTCTACTAGAGGAGAGTCCTGAGGGGTGTGTTTAACCACCTCTCCACTTGGCCCTAAAGAGAAGAGAGTCCGGAGGGGTGTGTTTAACCATATCTCCACTTGGTCTACTAGAGAAGAGAGTCCTGAGGTGTGTTTAACTACCTCTCACTTGGCCCTAAAGAAGAGAGTCCTGAGGGGCGTTTAACAGTGTGTCCCATAAAATAGGGCCATAAGACTCTGTTCAAAGTATTGCCATTACGGAAGCACCCGGCCCGGTTTGCGAACAAGTATTGCAGGCAGGCCACCCGTCATACAACTCAGTATTCAACATATATCCATGTCTGAGGATGTCGGAAGATGAAGCGGAAACCGGCCACTAGGGCAACAGTGAGCACTGTTACCTTCACGTAGGTTTTGGTTTTGCTATGGTGTTGTGGACAGGGATGGTTGATGGGCTTAAGCATCTGCCTCTGATTTACAGTGATAGAAAGTTGTTTTGAGATTTTTGCTCTAAGGCTATCCCAAACCTTAATCCTTACCTTAACCATTCAGAGTTAATGCCTAACCTTAACCTTGAACACTTAGAAATCTGACATTTGCAACAACTTTGACATTTCACTCTGATTTCAAGGTTGCGAACATAACCTTAAACACTTCAAAATATGACTTCTGCAACAATTTTGAAACTTGACGTTTGAGAAACATGGATGAATGATTAATTCTGATGTGAAAATGTGAGAGTTGAAACAGACAAACAGAGGGATGAAACAGAGAGAAAACAGAGGGGGGAAAACAGAGAGGAAACAGAGGGGGGAAATAGAGAGGGGAAACAGAGAGAAAACAGAGGGGGAAACAGAGGGTGGAAACAGAGAAGAAACAGAAGGGGGAAATAGAGAGGAAACAGAAGAAACAGAGAGGAAACAGAGAGGAAATAGAGGGGGGAAACAGAGGGGGGAAACAGAGAGGAAACAGAGAGGAAACAGAGGGGGAAACAGAGAGAGGAAACAGAGGGAAACAGAGGTGGGAAACAGAGAGGAAACAGAGGGAAACAGAGAGGAAACAGAGGCGGGAAATAGAGAGGAAACAGAGAAGAAACAGAGAGGAAACAGAGAGGAAATAGAGGGGGGGAAACAGAGGGGAAACAGAGAGGAAACAGAGGGAAACAGAGGGAAACAGAGAGGAAACAGAGGGGAAACAGAGGTGGGAAACAGAGAGGAAACAGAGGGGAAACAGAGAGGAAACAGTGAGGAAACAGAGGAAACAGAGGGGAAAACAGAGGGGAAAACAGAGGGGGAAACAGAGGGGGGAACCGAGGGGGAAACAGAGGGGGAGGACAGTGGGGGAAACAGGTGGGGAAACAGAGGGGGGTAACTGAGGGTGGGAAACAGAGAGGAAACAGAGGGGAGGACAGGGGAAACAGAGAGGAAACAGAGTGGGGAAACAGAGGGGGTAACAGATGGAGGAAACAGAGGGGAAACAGAGAAGACACAGAGGGGGAGACAGAGAGGGAAAACAGAGGGGAAACAGAGTAGTTGGTTTAACGTCATTCAAACTCACACATGACAGGACAGGACAAGCCCCGTACAAGAAAACTCATAAAGCAGAGTAGAGTACAACCAACATCCACCAGCCACTGCATTCTAGGAGTTAAAGTAGGAGTTATGGGAGGCAGATCCCAGATTTTAGAATGCATGCCCCCAGGGCAGAAAACTTCAGTCAAAACCCCTACATCACGTGTTAGCTGGTTGGTGATAATACATACTGGTCAGCCATGCATCCTCCATTAACATATGGATGGAGAAGATAATGGACTGTCATCTACCTGTCCTCCTGGAGGTGTTAAGTATGAGTAGATGTGTGTTTGTGTGTGCGTCCATGTCTGTGCATGTGCTCCTTGTGTGTGTGAGAGAGAATATGAAAGGGAATAACGTCTGGAACATTCCATCTATCTAGGGGTTATAAGGTTGTTAAAGGGAAGGGGATACATTCAACTGAAATGTGTCTTCCGCATATAACCCAACCGCTGAATCAGAGAGGTGTGGGCGGCTGCCTGTAATAGACGTCCACGGCTCCCAAGGATCAGTTGTTGTGGGGGTTAACTGACTTGCTCAAGGGCAGATCGGCAGATTTTGGAATGGTCCATCTCTCCCAGGGTTATAGGGGTGTAACTGGTCATATAGAGAATACAAATGGGAATAACATGTGTAATCTCCATCTCTCCTAGGGTTATAGGGTGTAACTGGTCATATAGAGGAATACAAATGGGAATAACATGTGTAATCTCCATCTCTCCTAGTGTTATTGGTCATATAAATCAGTAGATCACAGACAGTTGCCATTTAAAATGGAGACAGACTGATTATCTTCGATGAAGTCTACAGATCAAATGTTGAGTATAGAAACCTTTACACTTCAGTCGACATTAATGCTTGATTTACACAAAGTTTTACAAGTATAAAACAATTGAAGGGCAGGTTTCTCAAGCCTCTGGGGATTTGCCTGATGTTTCGTCAGACAGATTATATGAAAATAGAGACAGTGTTCCTTAGCCCTTTTCCTCAGGTCACATTGACCTGACAGTATGTGGAGTCAAGCAATCAAAAATAATTCAACCAATCAAAAAATAAATAAATCAATCAACCAACAATCAAACTTTATCATGATCTCAAAACCATCTCATCCAAAGCATCGCAAAATCTGAGCATTTTTTCTCAGATGACCACAGCCAGCCGCCTTCTTCCATCTGTGGCAACCAATTACATGAGAAGAGACTCATGAGATTTCCAGGTGTAATTCATTGAGTTTGACCCCAACGTGCCTGTGGTAATATACCATCAGATCTATCTTGTACCTACCTCAGATCCATTCATTATAGTCAGGGGGCCTGTTGGTGTAGACTTACACTGTAAAGTATTAGCATCGCAGAATAGACTGGCATATCAGGGTCTTTCTGTAAACTAGGGGTACCAGTGAGGAGTTCCTACACTGGACAATTTGCTACAGCTGTTGATAAAACATTGATAATAATCTGCCAATTTCTTTCAGGTCACTAGATTAAGATTTAATGAGGGATGGGATCATAGCTATATTCAATACAATTCGCAAGTTGATTTGTAACTCATGATATTTTAACCATTTATCAGTACTGTCATTTCGTATTAATTTTTTTAAATTCACCTTTATTTAACCAGGTAGGCCAGTTGAGAACAAGATCTCATTTACAACTGCAAAGCAGTGCAACACTGTCACGACCGTCGTAAGGAGCGAACCAAAATGCAGCGTCGTATGTGTTCATGATGATGATTTTTTAATTAAAGAAGCACTGAACACAAACTATACAAAACAATAAACGAATAACAACCGTGAAGCTATAATGAGAACTGTGCTGACACAAGCAACTTACATAGACAATCACCCACAAACAAACAGTGCAACCCAGGCTACCTAAGTATGATTCTCAATCAGAGACAACTAATGACACCTGCCGCTGATTGAGAACCATACTCAAAGAAACATAGAAATCCCAAAATCATAGAAAAACAAACAGACTGCCCACCCCAACTCACGCCCTGACCATACTAAATAACAACAAAACAAACAAAATAAAGGTCAGAAAGTGACAGTACCCCCCCCAGTCTTTCTCTGCCTCATTGTCCGCCTCCGTGGCATCCTAAACACGGCGACCCTCGCCACCGACCTCGGACTGGGGACCCTAGAAAAGGGTCCCGAATGGACGGGAGATTCCGGCAGTGCAGGGGTGAAGAATGGGGTGAAGAATGACAGGCGCTGTGCTGGCGAACTGGGGACACCAGGCTGGTGCCCTGTACACTGGCCCAAGGAGTCGCACTGGAGACCAGATGCGTAGAGCCGGCTTTCTGGCACCTGGCTCGATGCTCACTCTAGCCCGGCCGATGCGAGGTGCTGGTATGTACCGCACTGGGCTATGCACCCGCACTGGGGACACCGTGCGCTCCACAGCATAACACGGTGCCTGCCCGGTCTCTCTCGCCCTCCAGTAAGCACAGGAAGTTGGCGCAGGTCTCCTACCTGGCCGCCACACTTCCTGTGTTCCTCCCCAAAAAGTTTTTGGGGCTGACTCTCAGGCTTCCATCCATCCTCCGTGCTGCCTCCTCATACCAGCGCCTCTCCGCCTTCGCTGCCTCCAGCTCTTCCTTTGGGTGGCGATATTCTCCTGGCTGTGCCCAGGGTCCTTTACTGTCCAACTCGTCCTCCCATGTCCATTCCTCCTTGCGCTGCTCCTGCTGCCGCTGCCTGTTATCACCCCGCTTGGTCCTTGGTTGGAGGGTGATTCTGTCACGATCGTCGTAAGGAGCGGACCAAAGTGCAGCGTGGTATGTGTTCATGATGATTTTTTTACAGAAAGCACTGAACACAAACTATACAAAACAATAAACAAATAACGACCGTGAAGCTATAATGCGAACTGTGCTGACACAAGCAACTTACATAGACAATCACCCACAAACAAACAATGAAACCCAGGCTACCTAAGTATGATTCTCAATCAGAGACAACTAATGACACCTGGCTCTGATTGAAAACCATACCAGGCCGAATCATAGAAATCCCAAAATCATAGAAAAACAAACATAGACTGCCCACCCCAACTCACGCCCTGACCATACTAAATAACGACAAAACAAAGGAAGTAAAGGTCAGAAAGTGACAAAAACAAACAACAACACGGAGTTACACATGGGATAAACAAACGTACAGTCAATAACACAATAGAAAAATCTGTATACACTGTGTGCAAATTAAGTAAGGAGGTTAGGCAATAATTAGACCAATAGTGGCGAAGCATTTACAGTTTAGCAAATTTCACTGGATTGATATACAGTGGGGCAAAAAAGTATTTAGTCAACCACCAATTGTGCAAGTTCTCACACTTAAAAAGATGAGAGAGTCCTGTAATTTTCATCACAGGTACACTTCAACTATGACAGATAAAATGAGGAAAGAAAATCCAGAAAATCACATTGTAGGATTTTAATGAATGTATTTGCAAATTATGGTGGAAAATAAGTATTTACAGATGGGCTGTGTACAGCTGCAGCGATCGCTAAGCTGCTCAGACAGCTGACGCTTAAAAAGTTAGTGAGGGAGATATAAGCCTCCAACTTCAGTGATTTTTGCAATTTGTTCCAGTCATTGACAGCAGAGAACTGGAAGGAAAGGCGGTCAAAGTAAGTGTTGGCTTTGGGGATGACCAGTGAAATACACCTGCTGGAGCACGTGCTACGGGTGGATGCTGCTATGGTGACCAGTGAGCTGAGATAAGGCGGGGCTTTACCAAGCAAAGACTTATAGATGACCTGGAGCCAGTGGGTTTGGCGACAAATATGTAGCGAATACCAGCAAACGAGAGCATACAGGTCACAGTGGTGGGTAGTATATGGTTAGACTGCATCCATTTGCTGAGTAGAGTGTTGGAGGCTATTTTGTAAATGACATCGCCGAAGTCAAGGATTGGTAGGATAGTCAGTTTTACGAGGGTATGTTTGGCAGCATGAGTGAAGGAGGGTTTGTTGCGAAATAGGAAGCCGATTCTAGATTTAACTTTGGAAATGCTCAATGTGAGTCGACGGAGAGATTAGGTATTTATAGTTGTCCACATCATTGATGTATACAGTGTAAAGAACCCTGTGGCACCCCCATAGAGAGGGGTCAGAGGCCAGAGCTCAGGACAACAGGCCATCTGATTTGACACACTGAAGTCTATCTGAAAAGTAGTTAGTGAACCAGGCAAGGCAGTCATTAGAGAAACCAAGGCTGTTGAGTCTGCCGATAAGAATACCGTGTTTAACATGTCGATGAAGACGGCTGCACAGTGCTGTCTTTTATTGATGGCGGTTAGGATATGGTTTAGGACCTTGAGCTTTAATTAGCTGACAGTTAGCTAAATGTAGGTAGCTAACATGAGCTGCTGGCTTACTTACACTGAGGTAATGTTAGTCTACACACCAAGCCATATTCTTGCATTTTTATTGGAATCGGTGAGTTCAACGTTAAACAAGCACCAGACAAACTGAGACATCCAGCTGAGTAACGTTAACTGTTATATAACAAGCTAGCTAACCTTAGCTACAATAAATACAGAAGTGGTTTGGCTTGAATGTTTATTCTATCTAAGATTTTGGTTGTTAACTTCCTATGCCTGCAGGGGCAGTATTGAGTAGCTTGGATGAAAAGGTGCCCATTGTAAACGGCCAGCTCCTCCGTCTCAGTTGCTAATATATGCATATTATTAGTAGTATTGGATAGAAAATATTCTAAATTTTCCAAAACTGTCAAAATATTGTCTGTGAGTATAACAGAACTGGTATTGCAGGTGAAACCCTGAGGAAATTGAAAACAGGACGTGGCTTCTATTTTGCAAACTCCATGTTCCATAGCCTCCCTTTGCTGGATTTAAAGGGATATGAAGCAGATTCCTTTTCCTATAGCTTCCTCAAGGTGTCAACAGTCTTCAGGCATAGTTCCAGGCTCTTATTTTGAAAAATGAGCCAGAACGATAACATTCCGTCAAGTGGTCACATGAGTTTTGCTCGCGCAACAGAATTTGGATAGGTATTGCTTTTCCCTCTCCTACTGGGAAAGATGTTTGTGGTTGATATATTATCGATTATATATTTAAAAGACATATATCTGTGGACATTATGGAAACTATTTGAAATTTCTGTCTGCATTGTCGTGACTGCTCTTTCCTGTGGATTTCTGTACATAACGCGACAAACAAACGGAGGTATTTTGGATATAAATATAATCTTTATGGAACAAGGGGAACATTTGTTGTGTAACTGGGAGTCTCGTGAGTGAAAACATCTGAAGATCATCAAAGGTAAACAATTATTTTGATTGCTTTTCTGATTTTCGTGACCAAGCTTCCTGATGCTAAGTGGACATAATGTTATGCTGTGCTATCGATAAATTTACACAAACGCTTGGATTGCTTTCGCTGAAAAGCATAATTTCAAAATCTGACACGACAGGTGGATTAACAAAAGGCTAAGCCGTGTTTTCCTATATTGCACTTGTGATTTCATGAATATAAATATTTATAGTAATATTTATTGTATGTGGCGCTATGCTATTCAGCGGTTGTTGATGACACTTCTCCCGATAGGGGGATTGCAGCCATAACAAGTTAACGTTAGATAATACAGTAATCTACTAACTTCTTAATTGAGAAATCCATCACCCTGTTGTGTTTACACTTATTTCCCTCCAGGGACCTAGCTAGCTAGATAATTATTTTCTTCAACCAAAACCCAGTCAATCGCACTGCAGTGTGGGATTGGGTCAGTCAGAGGCAAATCTGTTGCTAACACGTCACTAGCCTGTCCGGTCAGCCTTTTCCTGTAGTCAATGATCTGTCTTGCTCAAGTCAGTATGTTGTTGAAGCACCTTCGGCAGCGATTACAGCCTTGAGTCTTTTTCAGTATGACGCTACAAGCTTGGCACAACAGTATTTGGGGAGTTTCTCCAATATTTCTTTGCAGATCCTCTCAAGCTCGGCCAGGTTGGATGGGAAGCGTCACTGCACAGCTATTTACAGGTCTCTTCAGAGATGTTAGATTGTCCGGGCTCTGGCTGGGCCACTCAAGGACATTCAGAAACTTCTGCATCATCTTGGCTGTGTGTTGAGCACTCTGGAGCAGGTTTTCATCAAGGATCTCTGTACCTTGCTCCATTCATCTTTCCCTCGATCCTGACTAGACTCCCAGTCCCTACTGCTAAATAACATACCTACAGCATGATGCTGCCAGCACCATTCTTCACCTTAGGGATGGTGCTAGGTTTCCTCCAGACGTGACGCTTGGCATTCAGGCCGAAAAGTTCAATCTTGGTGTCATCAGACCAGAAAAGCTTGTTTCTTATGGTCTGGGAGTCCTTTAGATGCCTTTTGGCAAACACCATTCGAGCTGTCACGTGTATTTTACTGATGAGTGGTTTCCATCTAGAGGCTTGATTGGTGGAATGTTGCAGAGATGGGATAACATTTCAGAAGAACAACCATCTCCACAGAGGAACTCTGGACCTCAGTCAGAGTGACCATCGGGTTCTTGGTCACCTCCTGACCAAGGCCCTTCTCCCTTGATTTCTCAGTTCGGACAGGCAGCCAGCTCTAGGGAGTCTTGGTGGTTCCAAACTTCTTCCATTTAACTTTGGGCTAGGCGTGCCTCAAGCGACCCACCTCAACAACATCTGAGGACAGCGCCCCGCATACAAAAGCATTAAAAACATTTTCCAACCAAGCAGATGCATCACAAAAGTCAGAAATCCGGATAAATTAAATCCCTTACCTTTGAATATCTTCATCTGGTTGCAAGTTTATATCCCAAAAAAATATGTTTATTTTGCACGCTTCATTCAATAATCCAACGGTTTCCCCTCATTCAAAATGCATACAAAATTAATCCCAAATGTTACCAATAAACTTGGTCCAAATATGTCAAACAACGTTCCTAATCAATCCTCAGGTACCCTAATATGTAAATGAACTATAAAATTTAAGAAAATAGTATATTCAATAACGGTGATAAATAACCAAGTGTGGAGCCTCACCGGAGCACATCACAATCATTTTCCAACCAAGCAGATGCATCACGAAAGTCAGAAATAGCGATAAAATAAATTGCTTACCTTTGAAGGTCTTCATCTTTTTGTAATCCCAAATGTTCCAGTTACACAATGAATGGTTGTTTTGTTCGATAAAGTCCTTCTTTATATCCCAAAAATGTTTGTTTATTTGGCGCGTTTGATTCAGAAATACACCTGTTCGAACTCGCCCAACATGCCTACAAAGGAATGTAAAAAGTAACCTGTTAACTTGGTCCAAACATTTCAAACAACGTTTGTATTCCAACCTCAGGTACCCTAATATGTAAATAAATGATAAAATTTAAGACGGAATAAACTGATTCCCATACCAAAGAAAAACAAAGAGGGGCGCGCAGTCATTCACACGCACCAACATACTAGAGTCCTTCTTAATGACTCTTAGAAAGAACATGAATTCTTCTTGATTTTTCAAAAATAAAACATTGAACAATTTGTAAAGACTGTTGACATCTAGTGGATGCCATAGGAACTCCAATCTGGGTCCTAATAATTCGGCCATAGAAAAACTCGAATGAACCCCCCCAAAAAAACATGGATGGATTGTCCTCGGGGTTTCGCCTGCCAAATCAGTTCTGTTGTACTCACAGACATTATTGTAACAGTTTTAGAAACTTTAAAGTGTTTCCTATCCAATATGACCATGCATATGCCTATCCTAGCTTCTCGGACTGAGTAACAGGGAGTTTACTTTGGGTACCTTAGTCATCCAAACTTCCGAATTCTGCCCCCTATCCCTACTTTTTTTAAAGAATGGAGGCCACTGTGTTGTTGGGGACCTTCAATGCTGCAGAAATGTTTTGGTACCCTTCCCCAGACATAATCCTGTCTCGGAGCTCTATGGACAATTACTTTAACCTCATAGCTTGGGTTTTGCTCTGACATGCACTGTCAACCGTGGTGCCTTATATAGACAGGTGTGTACCTTTCCAAATCATGTCCAATCAATAGAATTTACCACAGGTGGACTCCAATCAAGTTGTTGAAACAGCTCAAGGATGATCAATGGAAACAGGATGCACCTTTGCTCAATTTTGAGTCTTTTAGCAAAGGGTCTGAATACATATGTAAATAAGGTATTTCTGTTTTTTCTTTGTCATAAATTTGCAAACTTCTAAAAACCTGTTTTTGCTTTGTCATTATAGGGTATTGTATGTACATTGATGAGGATTTATTTTTGTTTAATCCATTTTAGAATAAGGCTGTGTGGAAATGTGGAAAAGTCAAGGGGTCAGAATACTTTCTGAATGCATAGTGTGTTTACATTGCCAAATCAAGTGAAAAAGATAATCTCTCGCTCTCTCTGTCTCGTTCAAGGCTTGGTGTTACCTTGCTGTTATCTGGAGGGCAGTGCTGTGTTGTGTGGTCTGTCTCTCTCTAGATCGCTCCCCCCCTCTCTCTCAAGGCTGCTGTGATGTCATTGTTCAGTCAGTCAGGCTCAATAATTATTTTTCCAATGCCAGCTGAGTACACAATAGAGCCAATCAATGTCAGACTCATTGCCTGGCACACCTGACTGCACATCTGAATACTTCCAATCAATCCCTACCGACAAAACCATCTTCTTTCACTTCTTTCTTTCCCTCTATTAAAACAAGCTGTTCATTTTGTTGAAGCATAATCTTCTGTGCCAAAAATCACAAAACGTTTGTGAGTGCTTTGTGGCAAATTCATAGCATATTATATAGCAGGTTTGTTAGATGGAACAAAAGTCCAAAGACACTATGGCCCTCCAGAGTTGACCACCACTGTCCTAGTTGAACCTTCTAAGATATAATGTGCAACCCTGTGTGCTATTCCCTACAAAGTACACTACTTTTAACCTTTAGGCCCTGGTGATAAGTATTCCACTGTTACATCCATTGCCTGTTTGCTTAAGGTTGATGCCACGGAGGTTCTTGTACGTTCTTGTGCACACATGGACACACACATGGACACACACATGGACACACACATGGACACACACATGGACACACACATGGACACACACACATACACTCAAGAAAATAGTGCCATACATGCCCTAAAACATATTCAGATGGCATTCCTGTTATGATTTTTGTTGTCCTGAATATCTTTTGTTTTTTGCATTTCTGTTTTCCTTCGTCTTTGTCTTTTTTCTCTTTTGTTCTTTTTGTTGGTTATTGGCGCATTGAGGGAGATTGCATGTTTTAAAATTCAATTTAAAAAAAAGCGCAAACAACTCGCCAACAATCCATGGCCCATTCCTCCATGCAGATCTCCTCTAGAGCAGTGATGTTTTGGGGCTGTTGCTGGGCAACACGGACTTTCAACTCCCTCCAAAGATTTTCTATGGGGTTGAGATCTGGAGACTGGCTAGGCCACTCCAGGACCTTGAAATGCTTCTTACGAAGCCACTCCTTCGTTGCCCGGATGGTGTGTTTGGGATCATTGTCATGCTGAAAGACCCAGCAACGTATCATCTTCAATGCCCTTGCTGATGGAAGGAGGTTTTCACTCAAAATTTCACGATACATGGCCCCATTCATTCTTTCCTTTACACGGATCAGTTGTCCTGGTCTCTTTGCAGGAAAACAGCCCCAAAGCATGACGTTTCCACCCCCATGCTTCACAGTAGGTATGATGTTCTTTGGATGCAACTCAACATTCTTTGTCCTCCAAACACGACGAGTTGAGCTTTTACCAAAAAGTTATATTTTGGTTTCATCTGACCATATGACATTCTCCCAATCTTCTTCTGGATCATCCAAATGCTCTCTAGCAAACTTCAGACGGGCCTGGACATGTACTGGCTTAAGCAGGGGGACACGTCTGGCACTGCAGGATTTGAGTCCCTGGCGGCGTAGTATGTTACTGATGGTAGGCTTTGTTACTTTGGTCCCAGCTCTCTGCAGGTCATACACTAGGTCCCCCCGTGTGGTTCTGGGATTTTAGCTCACCGTTCTTGTGATCATTTTGACGCCACGGGGTGAGATCTTGCGTGGAGCCCCAGATCAAGGGAGATTATCAGTGGTCTTGTATGTCTTCCATTTCCTAATAATTGCTCCCACAGTTGATTTCATCAAACCAAGCTGCTTACCTATTGCAGATTCAGTCTTCCCAGCCTGGTTCAGGTCTACAATTTTGTTTCTGGTGTCATTTGACAGCTCTTTGGTCTTGGCCATAGTGGAGTTTGGAGTGTGACTGTTTGAGGTTGTGAACAGGTATCTTTTATACTGATAACAAGTTCAAACAGGTGCCATTAATACAGGTAAAAGGTGGAGGGCAGAGGAGCCTCTTAAAGAAGAAGTTACAGGTCTGTGAGAGCCAAAAATCATGCTTGTTTGTAGGTGACCAAATACTTATTTTCGACCATGATCTGCAAATAAATTCATAAAAAATCATACAGTGTGATTTTCTGGACTTTTTTTTCTCGTTTTGTCTGTCATAGTTGAAGTGTAACTATGATGAAAATTACAGGCCTCTCTTATCTTTTTAAGTGGTAGAACTTGCACAATTGGTGGCTGACTAAATACTTTTTTTGCCCCACTGTATATATAAAATATCACATTTTAAAATTGGGAACAAGGTAAAATGTCTGATACAACAAGAGTCTAAATACTGTGTATTTTTATCCGTTCAGGTAAGTGAACGTTCTGGTACTGTGTGTTTCAGTCTGTAGGATGTGATATAAAGGTACTCCCTTCTCTCCAGTAGGCTATCCCTCAGCTTCTCTGTACTCCCTCCTCTCCAGCAGGCTATCCCTCAGCTTCTCTGTACTCCCTCCTCTCCAGCAGGCTATCCCTCAGCTTCTCTGTACTCCCTCATCTCCAGTAGGCTATCCCTCAGCTCTCTGTACTCCCTCATCTCCAGCAGGCTATCCCTCAGCTTCTCTGTACTCCCTCATCTCCAGTAGGCTATCCCTCAGCTCTCTGTACTCCCTCCTCTCCAGTAGGCTATCCCTCAGCTTCTCTGTACTCCCTCCTCTCCAGCAGGCTATCCCTCAGCTTCTCTGTACTCCCTCATCTCCAGCAGGCTATCCCTCAGCTTCTCTGTACTCCCTCCTCTCCAGCAGGCTATCCCTCAGCTTCTCTGTACTCCCTCATCTCCAGCAGGCTATCCCTCAGCTTCTCTGTACTCCCTCATCTCCAGCAGGCTATCCCTCAGCTCTCTGTACTCCCTCCTCTCCAGCAGGTTATCCCTCAGCTTCTCTGTACTCCCTCATCTCCAGCAGGCTATCCCTCAGCTTCTCTGTACTCCCTCCTCTCCAGCAGGCTATCCCTCAGCTTCTCTGTACTCCCTCATCTCCAGCAGGCTATCCCTCAGCTCTCTGTACTCCCTCCTCTCCAGCAGGTTATCCCTCAGCTTCTCTGTACTCCCTCCTCTCCAGCAGGCTATCCCTCAGCTTCTCTGTACTCCCTCCTCTCCAGCAGGCTATCCCTCAGCTCTCTGTACTCCCTCCTCTCCAGCAGGCTATCCCTCAGCTTCTCTGTACTCCCTCCTCTCCAGCAGGCTATCCCTCAGCTTCTCTGTACTCCCTCCTCTCCAGCAGGTTATCCCTCAGCTTCTCTGTACTCCCTCCTCTCCAGCAGGCTATCCCTCAGCTCTCTGTACTCCCTCCTCTCCAGCAGGCTATCCCTCAGCTCTCTGTACTCCCTCCTCTCCAGCAGGCTATCCCTCAGCTTCTCTGTACTCCCTCCTCTCCAGCAGGTTATCCCTCAGCTTCTCTGTACTCCCTCCTCTCCAGCAGGATATCCCTCAGCTCTCTGTACTCCCTCCTCTCCAGCAGGTTATCCCTCAGCTTCTCTGTACTCCCTCATCTCCAGTAGGCTATCCCTCAGCTCTCTGTACTCCCTCATCTCCAGCAGGCTATCCCTCAGCTCTCTGTACTCCCTCATCTCCAGCAGGCTATCCCTCAGCTTCTCTGTACTCCCTCCTCTCCAGCAGGCTATCCCTCAGCTCTCTGTACTCCCTCCTCTCCAGCAGGCTATCCCTCAGCTTCTCTGTACTCCCTCCTCTCCAGCAGGCTATCCCTCAGCTTCTCTGTACTCCCTCCTCTCCAGCAGGCTATCCCTCAGCTCTCCGTATTCCCTCCTCTCCAGTAGGCTATCCCTCAGCTTCTCTGTACTCCCTCCTCTCCAGCAGGCTATCCCTCAGCTTCTCTGTACTCCCTCATCTCCAGCAGGTTATCCCTCAGCTTCTCTGTACTCCCTCCTCTCCAGCAGGCTATCCCTCAGCTCTCTGTACTCCCTCCTCTCCAGCAGGTTATCCCTCAGCTCTCTGTACTCCCTCCTCTCCAGTAGGCTATCACTCAGCTTCTCTGTACTCCCTCCTCTCCAGCAGGCTATCCCTCAGCTTCTCTGTACTCCCTCATCTCCAGCAGGTTATCCCTCAGCTTCTCTGTACTCCCTCCTCTCCAGCAGGCTATCCCTCAGCTCTCTGTACTCCCTCCTCTCCAGCAGGCTATCCCTCAGCTTTCTTTACTCCCTCATCTCCAGCAGGCTATCCCTCAGCTTTCTTTACTCCCTCATCTCCAGCAGGCTATCCCTCAGCTTCTCTGTACTCCCTCCTCTCCAGCAGATAGTTTTATTCTTGCAGCACTTGCGTCATCCAGCAGGACAGAGACCAGGTCTAATGCTGCAGGCAGTATCAGCTCCTCTGCTATGGGGGTTGATGCACTGAGCAATTTGGTACGCCACCTTATAGGACGCTAACAGTGCTCGCTGGTTTACTGAAGTAGCATTCACAAAGCGGGACAATTGTTGGCAATATTCAGCACGTTTTCACTGAAAAAACTCAGCGGCTTATCAGCGTGATTGGGGTGTAATGTCTTGAAGTGAAGCCTTAATTTATTTTGCTTCATGCTGTCCACTGCCAACATTTTTAGACACAGTAAACATACCGGTCTTTCCTCGACTCCTACCGTAGTCACAGTGTGAAGCCAAGCGCTACATACGCTTCCTCATATCTCCTCGTCTCCCACCGTAGTCACAGTGAAGCCAAGTAGCTACATACTGGCTTCCTCATATCTCCTCATCTCCCACCGTAGTCACAGTGAAACCAAGCGCTACATACGCTTCCTCATATCTCCTCGTCTCCCACCGTAGTCACAGTGAAGCCAAGCGCTACATACGCTTCCTCATATCTCCTCATCTCCCACCGTAGTC
The DNA here is from genome assembly GCF_036934945.1 of Oncorhynchus masou masou. Classification (NCBI taxonomy): domain Eukaryota; kingdom Metazoa; phylum Chordata; class Actinopteri; order Salmoniformes; family Salmonidae; genus Oncorhynchus; species Oncorhynchus masou. The sequence goes on along the minus strand of NC_088220.1, from coordinate 13,788,259 downwards.
ACAGTGAATCCAAGCGCTACATACGCTTCCTCATATCTCCTCATCTCCCACCGTAGTCACAGTGAATCCAAGCACTACATACGCTTCCTCATATCTCCTCGTCTCCCACCGTAGTCACAGTGAAGCCAAGCGCTACATACGCTTCCTCATATCTCCTCATCTCCCACCGTAGTCACAGTGAAGCCAAGCGCTACATACGCTTCCTCATATCTCCTCGTCTCCCACCGTAGTCACAGTGAAGCCAAGCGCTACATACGCTTCCTCATATCTCCTCGTCTCCCACCGTAGTCACAGTGAAGCCAAGCGCTACATACTGTTCCTCATATCTCCTCTTCTCCCACCGAAGTCACAGTGAAGCCAAGCGCTACATACGCTTCGTCATATTTCCTTGTCTTAGCTTTCGGGAGACTTACGTCTCTCTCCGCCTTTCTTTTCATCCCTGTTAAATATTTTTCCATGGTGTCTCTTAAGGGTTTGTTATCTGCACTTCATATCTCCTGCTCTGTGCTGTGTGCTCTTGTTCAGTGCAAAAATACCTACTCCCTGCGGCAAAAAAACATGTTCCTCGGGGTCACACACGCCCCCCCCTGGCATCGCTCCGAGGGGGGGGGCGCCCCACTATTTGAGAGGGACTGCGCTAAAGGGAATGGTGTGCCATGAAGCTAAAGCTGTATTCATCTTCTCCAGTACATGATGTGATGTAGGGTCTTGGACAGTATGGATGTCCAAGACTGTAGTAGACTGGACAGTATGGATGTCCAATACTGTAGTAGACTGGACAGTATGGATGTCCAATACTGTAGTAGACTGGACAGTATGGACGTCCAAGACTGTTGTAGACTGGACAGTATGGATGAACTGTGGCAATATATCTCAGACTATGACATCTCTGAGATAATCTGGCAGGTGTAGGCATGTCTAACACACTTCAGGAAGGGGGGTGTTTCTTACTAAATGTAATGTATTTCAGATGACTCAACCTTTCTTCATAGAATAGAGATTTGAACAACACCATTGAGGTCAGAAGTGTTCACCTTAGCAAAATATATTTATACTCAGTTTTTCACAGTTCCTGACAATTAATCCAAGTACAAATTCCCTGCCTTAGGTCAGTTAGGATCACCACTTTATTTTAAGAATGTGACATGTCAGAATAATAATAGAGAGAAAGATTTATTTCAGCTTTAATTTCTTTCATCACAATCCCAGTGAGTCAGAAGTTTACATACACTCAATTAATATTTGGTACAATTGCCTTTAAATTGTTTAACTTGAGTCAAACGTTTCGGGTAGCCTTCCACAAGCTTCCCACCATAAGTTGGGTGAATTTTGGCCCATTCCTCCTGGCAGAGCTGGTGTAACTGAGTCAGGTTTGTCGGCCTCCTTGCTCGCACACGCTTTTTCAGTTCTGCCCACAAATGTTCTATAGAATTGAGGTCAAGGCTTTGTGCTGGCGATTCCAATACCTTGACTTTGTTGTCCTTAACCTCTAGCGTTGAGCAATCCCGTATCCGGGAGCGTAATCATAGCCTCAAGCTCATTAGCAAAACGCAACGTTAACTATTCATGAAAATTGCAAATGAAATGAAATAAATATATTGGCTCACAAGCTTAGCCTTTTGTTAACAACACTGTAATCTCAGATTTTCAAAATATGCTTTTCAACCATAGCTACACAAGCATTTGTGTAAGAGTATTGATAGCTAGCATAGCATTAAGCCTAGCATTCAGCAGGCAACATTTTCACAAAAACAAGACAAGCATTCAAATAAAATCATTTACCTTTGAAGAACTTCAGATGTTTTCAATGAGGAGACTCTCAGTTAGATAGCAAATGTTCAGTTTTTCCAAAAAGATTATTTGTGTAGGAGAAATCGCTCCGTTTTGTTCATCACCGTGGCTAAGCAAAAAACCCGAAAATTCAGTCATTACATTGCCAAACGTTTTTCCAAATTAACTCCATAATATCGACAGAAACATGGCAAACGTTGTTTAGAATCAATCCTCAAGGTGTTTGTCACATATCTATTCGATGATAAATCATTCGTGGCAGTTGCCTTTCTCCTCTGAACCTAATGGAAAAGTGGACGCAGCTGGAGATTCCGATGGAGGACCCCAAGCGGACACCTGGTATATGTAGTCTCTTATGGTCAATCTTCCAATGATATGCCTACAAATACGTCACAATACTGCAGACACCTTGGGGAAACGACAGAAAGTGTAGGCTCATTCCTGGCGCATTCACAGCCATATAAGGAGACATTGGAACACAGCGCATTCAAAATCTGGGGCATTTCCTGTATGAAATCTCATCTTGGTTTGGCCTGTAGCATTAGTTCTGGGGCACTCACAGACAATATCTTTGCAGTTTTGGAAACATCCGAGTGTTTTCCTTCCAAAGCTGTCAATTATATGCAGAGTCGAGCATCTTTTCGTGACAAAATATCTTGTTTAAAACGGGAACATTTTTTCATCCAAAAATTAAAAAGCGCCCCTATATCGAAGAAGTTAAGCCATTTTGCCAAAACTTTGGAAGTATGCTTGGGGTCATTGTCCATGTGGAAGACCCATTTGTGACAAAGCTTTAACTTCCTGACTGGTGTCTTGTGATGTTGCTTCAATACATCCACATAATTTTCCTTCCTCATGTGAATTATTTTGTGAAGTGCACCAGTCTCTCCTGCAGTAAAGCACCCCGACAACATGATGCTGCCACCCCCCTGCTTCACATTTGGGATGGTTTTCTTCGGCTTGCAAGCCTCCTCCTTTTTCCACCAAAGATAACGATGGTCAGTTTCATCAGACTAGAGTAAATTTCTCCAAAAATGACGATCTTTGTCCCATGTGCTTTTGCAAACTGTTGTCTGCTTTTTTATGGTGGTTTTGGAGCAGTGGCTTCTTCCTTGCTGAGTGTCCTTTCGGGTTATGTCAATATGGGACTCGTTTTACTGTGGATTTAGATACTTTTGTACCTGTTTTCTCCAGCATCTTCACAAGGTCCTTTGCTGTTGTTCTGGGATTGATTTGCACTTTTCGCACCAAAGTACGTTCATCTTTAGGAGACAGAACGCTTCTCCTTCCTGAGCGGTATGGCGGCTGCTGGTCCCATGGTGATTATACTTGCATATTATTGTTTGTACAGATGAATGTGGTACCTTCAGTCGTTTGGAAGTTGCTCCCAAGGATGAACCAGACTTGTGGAGGTCTACATTTTGTTTCTGAGTTCCTGGTTGATTTCCTTTGATTTAACCTTTTATAACTAGTGGGCTCTATTTTAATTTTTGGATGAAAAATGTTCCCGTTTTAAACAAGATATTTTGTCACGAAAAGATGCTCGACTATGCATATAATTGACAGCGTTGGAAAGAAAACACTCTGACGTTTCCAAAACTGCAAAGATATTGTCTGTGAGTGCCACAGAACTGATGTTACAGAAAAAACCCAGATAAAAATCCAATCAGGAAGTGCCGGATTTTTTGAAACCGCCTCATGGCAATGACTCCTTATATGGCTGTGGAGGAGCTAGGATTCAGCTTACCTTTTCCACGTTTTCCCCAAGGTGTCTGCAGCATTGTGACGTATTTGTAGGCATATCATTGGAAGATTGACCATAAGAGACTACATCTACCAGGTGGTCGCTTGGTGTCCTCCATCGCAATTATTGCGTAATCTCCAGCTGCAGTATTTTTCCGTTTGCCTCTGATGAGAAACCGACTGCCAGGAATGATTTTTCATCAAATAGAATTGTGAAAAACACCTTGAGGATTGATTCTAAACAACGTTTGCCATGTTTCTGTCGATATTATGGAGCTAATTTTGAAAAAAGTTTGCCATTGTAAGTGACTGCATTTCGCTTTTTTTCTTAGCCAAACGTGATGAACAAAACGGAGCGATTTCTCTTACACAAATAATCTTTTTGGAAAAAATGAACATTTGCTATCTAACTGAGTCTCGTCATTTAAAACATCCGTAATGTAAATTATTTTATTTGAATGCTTGTCTTGTTTTTGTGAAAATGTTGCCTGCTGAATGCTAGGCTTAATGCTATGCTAGGCTATCAATACTCTTACACAAATGCTTGTGTAGCTTAGGTTGAAAAGCATATTTTGAAAATCTGAGATGACAGTGTTGTTAACAAAAGGCTAAGCTTGTGTTTCAATATATTTATTTCATTTAATTTGCGATTTTCATGAATAGGAAACGTTGCGTTATGGTAATGAGCTTGAGGCTATGATTACGCTCTCGGATACGGGTTTGGAGTCGCAAGAAGTTAACCATTATGTCAAACAAAGAGGCATTGAGTTTGAAGGTAGGCCTTGAAATACATCCACAGGTAAACCTCCAATTTACTCACATGATTTCAATTAGCCTATCAGAAGCTTCTATGACCTCATTTTCTGGAATTTTCCAAGCTGTTTAAAGGCACAGTTAATTTAGTGTATGTAAATTTCTGACCCATTGAAGTTGTGATACATTGAATTATAAATTAAATAATCTGTCTGTAAACAATTGTGTGCTCACCAACTTGCCAAAACGATAGTTTGTTAACAAGAAATTTGTGGAGTTGTTGAAAAACAAGTTTTAGTGACTCCAACCTAAGTGTATGTAAACTTCCGACTTCAACTGTATTTACAATAGAGAGCTTATCGCACTATATTCCATATGGCATTGGTTATGGTCCCAAACGGTACCCTATTCCCTTTAGAGTGCACTACTTTTGACCAGTGCTCATTATAGTGACTAGGGAACATTATAGTGCACTACTTTTGACTAGGACACATTATATTGCACTACTTTTGACTAGGGCTCATTAGGCTCTGGTCAAAAGTAGTGCACTATGTAGTCAATAGTGTGCCATTTGGGATGCAGACATTGTGCTACATCTCCACTTTGTCAACCACTTTGAAAAGAATGTTGACGACATCTGCTCCTCATTCCCTGAGCCTATTGAGTCCACTGGTTCCACTCACACAGAACTACCCTACGCCCTGACCTCTTTCTCCCCCTCTCTCTCCAGATGAAATCTTGCAACTGGTGAGGTCCAGCTTCTCGACAACCTGCTCACTCAACCACATCCCCTCCTCCCTTGTCCAGACCATCTCTGGAGACCTTCTCCCATTCCTCACTACCCTCATAAAATCATCCCTGACCACTGGTTGTTCCCCCTGACTTCAAAATGGCTCCCCTCCTCAAGAAACCAACACTCAACCCATCAACATCAACACTCAACCCATCGGACATCAAAAACAACAGACCATATCCCTTCTATCTTTTATTGTCAAAACACTGAGGGCGTGGCGAGGAGGATCTGCTGGTTCACTACAGAGATGTCTCTGACCAACTCACTACCTCTCTTCGAACAATCTTCTTGAACCTAACCAGTCAGGCTTCAAGACGGGTCGCTCAAATGAGACTGCTCTTCTCTGTGTCACGGATGCTCTCTGCACTGCCAAAGCCGACCCTCTGTTCTCATCATCCTAGATCTATCTGCTGCCTCCGTGAACCAGCAGATCCTCCTCGCCACGCCCTCAGGGCTGTGCGTCTCAGGCTCTGCCTCCTCTCCACCCTCTCAGGGCTGGGCGTCTCAGGCTCTGCCTCCTCTCCACCCTCTCAGGGCTGGGCGTCTCAGGCTCTGCCTCCTCTCTACCCTCTCAGGGCTGGGCATCTCAGGCTCTGCCTCCTCTCCACCCTCTCAGGGCTGGGCGTCTCAGGCTCTCCCTCCTCTCCACCCTCTCAGGGCTGGGCGTCTCAGGCTCTGCCTCCTCTCCACCCTCTCAGGGCTGGGTGTCTCAGGCTCTCCCTCCTCTCTACCCTCTCAGGGCTGGGCATCTCAGGCTCTGCCTCCTCTCCACCATCTCAGGGCTGGGCGTCTCAGGCTCTCCTCCTCTGTCCCCCAGGGATGGGTTCTCAGGCTCTGCCTCCTCTCCACCCTTCAGGGCTGGGCAAGTCAGCTCTGAACAAATTCTTATTTTCTCAGGGCTGGGCATCTGGGCTCTGCCTCCTTCCAGGGGCAGTTCTCAGGGCTGGGTGTCTTGGCTCTGCACTAATTGGTTGCATCAACACTCTAGACCATTAGGCTTCCCAGCCGATCTCCTCTTCTCTCTGTGGACACCAAGTCTCTTGGCCACTACTGGTGTCCCTCAGGGATCGGTTCTAGAAGATGTGGGCCTCCTCCTTTTTTTAACCTTTATTTAACTAGGCAAGTCAGTTAAGAAGAAATTCTTATTTTCAATGACGGCCTAGGAACAGTGGGGTAATTGCCTGTTCAGTGGCTGTTCCACTGGATTCAGAGGTTTGAATTTACAACCTTTGTTACTAGTCCAACACTCTAACCATTAGGCTTCCCTGCCGCCTCTGACTTAAATCTCTATACATGTAAGTCACTCGGCTCCATATCTTCACATGGTCTCTCCTATTATTGCTATGCGGATGACACTCAACTACTTTTCTCTTTTGACACCCAGGTGGCAGATATCTCAGCTTGGATGTCGGCCCACCACTTTAAGCTCAAACTCGACAAGATGGAGCCTCTCTGCCTCCCAGGGAAGGCCTGCCTGCTGCAAGACCTCTCCATCACGGTTGACTCCATGGTGTCCCCCTCCCAGAGTGCAAAGAACCTTGTCGTAACCCTGGACAATACCCTGTCGTTCTCTGCAAACATTAAAGCAGTGCATCTCTCCTGCAGGTTCATGCTCTGCAACATTTGTAGAGTACGACCCTACCTTACACAGGAAGCGGCGCAACTCCTAATCCGGGCACTTGTCATCTCCCGTCTGGACTAGTGCAATTCGCTGTTGGCTGGGCTCCCCACTTGTGCCAACAAACCCTTGCAATTTATCTAGAATGCTACAACCTGCCTGGGGTTCAACCTTCCCAGCTTCTCCCATGTCACCCCGCTCCTCCACACACTCCACTGGCTTCCAGTCAAAACTCACTACAAGACCATGGTGCTTGCCCACAGAGCAGCATGAGGAACTGTACCTCCCTACTTTCAGACTATGATGAAACCCTACACCCCATCCCGAGCACTCCATTCTGCCACCTCTGGTCTCTTTGCCTCCACACCCCAATGGGAAAGCAGCTCCCACTCAGCCCAGTCCAAGCTCTTCTCCGGCCTGGCACCCCAATGGTGGAACCAGCTTCCCCCTGAAGCTAGGACAGCATCTTCAGAAAACATCTTCAGAAAACATCTGAAACCCTACCTCGTCAATAGTATCTTAAATAATCCCACCCCCCCCCCCCGCGCAACCTCTCCTCACAACGACCCCTTCTCACACCCATTGTCCCACCTAGGTATCTTAAGATGAATGCACTACCTGCAAGTCTCTCTGGATAAGTGTCTAGTAAATTACGAAAAGGTAAATATACCCCCAACTGCATCTGGAATACAGAGCCCGCTTCACAATCTGGCCACTGGAGTACAGAACTAATTCAACATTCATGAGCTTCGGCCTCTCAGAAGGACCACAAGACCACACACTAAAAGATTTTCAACTCCACATAACTTCACATTCACAACTCACAAGATAATGGAACAACACAAGCCTTATTTGAACATGTTTACTAAGAATCCGAAATCAAGCCAGGTCTAAATAAGGACACTGAAATGTCTCATAACCGAATAGCTTGAAGTTTGTTTGATACCTTCACATACTCAGAGACTGTAAAGTGAAGAATATTTGATCAAACATCCCTAAGCTACTGCCACCATCTAGTGGTGAAATATAAATGTTGCAGGTGCTCTATCTCACAACTGCCAGCAGCAGTCTTGGGGAACCTATGTCAGAGACAGAAGTGAAAGAGAGGCATTTAATTGGTTCCTTTTGTCTGGAACATATATAGTCAATAAACTAAGAAGACCAGACCCAGTTTCTATCGCATTGGTGCCTATGTTAAAACCACCCCTTAAGTCAGTGGTGGGCAACTCCAGTCCTCGAAGGCCTGATTGGTGTCCCTCTGTTTCTCCATCCCTAGCAAAAACAGCTGATTAATCACATTGCGTTCTGAACTGAACATCATGATTAGGTGATTATTGGAGTCAGGTGTGTTAGATTGGGCTGGGGCAAAAATGTGGCACTAATCATGCCCTCGAGGGCTGGAATATCCCACTCCTGCCTAAAGTGGGCAGGAACTGTGATGCATTTTTTTGAATGGTAAACAGCCTTTACAGGATATCTTAATTGATCCACCATCTTTGGATTGTGTGATCTGGGGCCACGGTGACATAAAATACACACACTCACAGGTCTGTAGTTTTATTAGCCGTTAAGGAAGTGGAATTAGAAGATGTGGGCCTCTTCTTCTTTAACACAATAGTTACTTCCTGTCAGACAGGGATTAGACTGACTGGGACCGGAGTAATAGTTTCAATGTTGCACATGTTTATCCCCAAGACTTTCACTCCTACTCTCATTTCCACTTTTTTACTCACACAGATATGCTTTGTGACATTCACTTACCTGCCCTTCATCTCCTTTCCTCTAATCCACATGCTCTTCCCTTTGCTGATCTTAGAGTTGTCTGGTCATTCAGAATTGTCATGTATAGAGGAAGAGTGATACTGAACCAGCTTAATATCACCAGTCATTTTGATGCCACATTTCATATGTTGATGTGGTTCTGCACCGTTATTTAAGTAGATGCTAGCCTCACGAGCCATCCAGACTGCTACTAGTGAACCATTCATGTAAGCTGGTGAGATCAGGGTGGCTGGCGATGCTAGGTAGATAGATACAGTCTGCATGTTTTCTCTGGTCTGCAAAAACGACCCTATGACACGTTTTAATCTTCAGATTGTGTTGGGTTCTGATTTCAACATGAGCAGGTGTGTTCTTTAGATACACTCCATGACCAGCAGTATGTGAACATCTACTCGTCCAACATCTCATTCCAAAATCATGGGCATTAGTATGGAGTTGATCCCCCCCCCCCCTTGCTTCTTTAACAGCCTCCACTCTTCTGGGAAGGCTTTCAACTAGATGTTGGAACATTGCTGCGGGGACCTGCTTCCATCTAGCCACATGAGCATTAGTAAGGTCGGGCACTGATGTTGGGCGATTAGGCCTGGCTCGCATTTGGCGTTCCAAATTATCCCAAAGGTGCTCGATGGGGTTGAGGTTAGGGCTCTGCGCAGGCCAGTCAAGTTCTTCTACACCGATCTCGACAAACCATTTCTGTATGGACTTCGCTTTGTGCAAGGGGGCATAGTCATTCTGAAACATGAAGTGGCCTTCACAAAACTGTTGCCACAAAGTTGGAAGCACAGAATCATCAAGAATGTAATTATATGCTGTAGCGTTAAGATTTCCCTTCACTGGAACTAAGGGGCCTACCCCGAACGATAAAAAATAGCCAGAGACCATTATTCCTCCTCCACCAAAATGTACAGCTGAGACTATGCAATGGGGCAGGTAGCGTTCTACATGGCATCTGTCAACCCCAGATTAGTCTACTACTCCAGCCGACGCTTGGCATTGCGAATGGTGATCTTAGGCTTGTGTGCAACTGCTCGGCCATGGAAACCCACTTCTTGAAGCTTCCGGCAAACATTTCTTGTGCTGACGTTGCTTCCAGAGGCAGTTTGGAACTCGGTAGTGAGTGTTGCAACTGAGGACAGAAGATCTTTACGTGCTACGCGCTTCAGCACTCAGCGGTGCCATTCTGTGAGCTTGTGTGGCCTACCACTTACAGTTGTACCACTTACAGTTGAGCTGAGCAGTTCTAGCACGGCAGAAATTTGACGAAGTGACTTGTTGGAAGGTGGAGCTAATGTGATGGTGCCCCATTGAAAGTAATTGAGCTCTTCAGTAAGGCCATTCTATTGCCAATGTTTGTCTAAGGAGATTACATGGCTGTGTGCTCTATTCTATACACCTGTCTGCAATGGGTGTGGCTGAAATAGACAAATCTATTCATTTGAAGGAGTGTCCACATACTTTTGTATATATACAGTGCCTTGAGAAAGTATTAGGCCCCCTTGAACTTTGCGACCTTTTGCCACATTTCAGGCTTCAAACATAAAGGTATATAAAAGTGTATTTTTTGTGAAGAATCAACAACAAGTGGGCCACAATCATGAAGTGGAACGACATTTATTGGATATTTCAAACTTTTTAACAAATCAAAAACTGAAAAATTGGGCGTACAAAATTATTCAGCCCCTTTACTTTCAGTGCAGCAAACTCTCTCCAGAAGTTCAGTGAGGATCTCTGAATGATCCAATGTTGACCTAAATGACTAATGATGATAAATACAATCCACCTGTGTGTAATCAAGTCTCCGTATAAATGCACCTGCACTGTGATAGTCTCAGAGGTCCGTTAAAAGCGCAGAGAGCATCATGAAGAACAAGGAACACACTAGGCAGTTCCGAGATACTGTTGTGAAGAAGTTTAAAGCCGGATTTGGATACAAAAATATTTCCTAAGCTTTAAACATCCCAAGGAGCACTGTGCAAGCGATAATATTGAAATGGAAGGAGTATCAGACCACTGCAAATCTACCAAGACCTGGCCGTCCCTCTAAACATTCAGCTCATACAAGGAGAAGACTGATCAGAGATGCAGCCAAGAGGCCCATGATCACTCTGGATGAACTGCAGAGATCTACAGCTGAGGTGGGAGACTCTGTCCATAGGACAACAATCAGTCGTATATTGCACAAATCTGGCCTTTCTGGAAGAGTGGCAAGAAGAAAGCCATTTCTTAAAGATATCCATAAAAAGTGTTGTTTAAAGTTTGCCACAAGCCACCTGGGAGACACACCAAACATGTGGAAGAAGGTGCTCTGGTCAGATGAAACCAAAATTGAACTTTTTGGCAACAATGCAAAACGTTATGTTTGGCGTAAAAGCAACACAGCTCATCACCCTGACCACACCATCCCCACTGTCAAACATGGTGGTGGCAGCATCATGGTTTGGGCCTGCTTTTCTTCAGCAGGGACAGGGAAGATGGTTAAAATTGATGGGAAGATGGATGGAGCCAAATACAGGACCATTCTGGAAGAAAACCTGATGGAGTCTGCAAAAGACCTGAGACTGGGACGGAGATTTGTCTTCCAACAAGACAATGATCCAAAACATAAAGCAAAATCTACAATGGCATGGTTCAAAAATAAACATATCCAGGTGTTAGAATGGCCAAGTCAAAGTCCAGACCTGAATCCAATCGAGAATCTGTGGAAAGAACTGAAAACTGCTGTTCACAAATGCTCTCCATCCAACCTCACTGAGCTCGAGCTGTTTTGCAAGGAGGAATGGGAAAAATTTTCAGTCTCTCGATGTGCAAAACTGATAGAGACATACCCCAAGCGACTTACAGCTGTAATCGCAGCAAAAGGTGGCGCTACAAAGTATTAACTTAAGAGGGCTGAATAATTTTGCACGCCCAATTTTTCAGTTTTTGATTTGTTTAAAAAGTTTGAAATATCCAATAAATGTTGTTCCACTTCATGATTGTGTCCCACTTGTTGTTGATTCTTCACAAAAAATACAGTTTTATATCTTTATGTTTGAAGCCTGAAATGTGGCAAAAGGTCGCAAAGTTCAAGGGGCCGAATACTTTCGCAAGGCACTGTGGTGTGTCTTTCCAGCTGAACCTGAACTGTGTTACAGCTGTACAGGTGGTCAAACCTGGAACGCCTGAATACAGAGAGGAAGGAGCCTCAGACTCGCAACGCTGCCGCACGCAAAGGACAGACAGAGGACAGACACACACACAGGGATGCAAATGACACAGTGACAAAGCTGTGCAATGGGCCTCTATTGTCCTCCTAGTGCCTCATGACTACAATCTGAGAATGAGGCAGTGTTCAACTAATGAGCAGGTTACGTGGAGGAAGGCTTTGCTGGCTAAGTGGTACGGTACACACAGGTAGGTAGGGAGGTCACCAGGATGAACTCTGGGTGATCTATAGGGCCCAAGGGTCATGAACTGGCCATGGCATTTAAACTAAATAGGGAGGGAGGGAGAGATGGAGATGTGAAAGACTGAGACAGACAACAGTGAGATTCTGGGGAAAACCTGTGATGAAACATTTTATCTCGGGAAGAGACAGCTTTGAAAATGTTAATCTTGTTTTAGTGTCATAAATAATCCTTGGTTCCTGCCTGTGCTTGGTAAAGACATGAGGGGGTGCAACATGACCCCCTCCTTAGGACCATCTGGCAGAACGCCCAGAATATGTCCTATAAGATGAGATAGGAGACGATGCCAGACACATATCAGAACCAACCCTATGAACCTATGTAACGTTTCTGGAACCAGTTGACACTGCATTCGGGAAGTATTCAGACCCCTGGAATTTTTCCATGTTTTGTTACATTACAGCCTTTTTCTGAAATTGATTCATTTGGTTTTTTTCCCCTCATCAATCTACACACAATACCCCATAATGACAAAGCAAAAGCAGGTTTTTATAAATGTTTGCAAATTTTTATTTTTCATACATTTGCAAACATTTCTTAAAGCTTGTTTTCACTTTGTCATTATGGGTTATTGTGTGTAGATTGCTGGGGATTTTTTAAATATATATACATTTTAGAATAAGGCTGTATCGTAACAAAATGTGGAAAAAGTTAAGGGGACTGAATACTTTCCGAATGCACTCTATAAGAGATATAACAGGACTGCCCCTTGAAAGCTCCTGACAGACGTTCACTATGGTGCATCAAACTGTCGATCCTCCAATGGGCAAAGATAGATACTTGCAGTACATCATCATAGTTGTTATTTTCGCTCTCTCTGATGAAACTGTGGATGATGTCATACCTCTGTGTCAGGCAGCACACTTCATTCTGAGTGGGTGTGTATGTGGGCCAGAGAGGGCCAGAGAGGGCCAGAGAGTCTGACAAGAGTGGTATCGGAGTGAAAGGTTAGTGAGACTACAGCTTCTTAGAAGCTACTTTGTTTTTGTCTGCCCAGAGTCATCCAGAAATACCTGGCCACGACATAGTCAGAGGCACAGAGGAGTTATAGGAACCTGAAAGAGACTTGTGGTTACAATAAACCTCATAGGTCCTGGAACTGAAAGGGAAATAGTTTGAGGATTAGGAGTAGATTCAGCTGCATAGCATGGTACTGTAACCTGGTCATTTCTTTGGCAGTGGTGGCTAACCAGTTTTAATGGCTCATGTTGGTATAGCTGTTGCGTTTCGTCAGACACACACACATTCACACACTTACTTGCATGCACACACACGCATGGTCACACGTCTCTCCTGTCTGGGGGTGCTGACTCTCCTCATCTGCAACCTGGGATCAAAACACATCCAACTTTATTTAAAACATATCAATATGTTCTTCTAAAACAAGCAATGAAAGGAAATACATTTTGAATTAAGAAAAGTGTTCATAAATAAGTTATAAGCAATCATGGCATACAAACTTCAGAAAGTATTAAAGAGCGATAGTCTTATCAGACTAAATCCTTACTTCTGCATCTTCTTGGGCTCCTCCTGCATGTCCATACAGGCGATCGGTGGCAGCCTGTCATTCAGGGCAGGTGGGGTAGGGCCGCACCTGTTTTGAGCACCATACTTTTTGGGTTATTTTGGCATTAATGTGTCACAGATCAGTTTGCAAACAATGTCAAAAAAAAGAAAAAGTAATTGAGTTAAAAAAGCTGCATACAAACATGGTCTCCGTTTTGCTTTTTTTTTGAGTAAGGTAGCTCCAAAATGCAGGTGTTTCAGCCTAGCTCAGTGTTTTCTGTGGTGGGGCAAGCCAGCAGAAAATACAGAGCGTTGGGCATGATTGGCTCAGTTTTCTGTCAGGATTGGCTCAGTTTTCCGTCACTCATGGGACAGTACGTCATCCCCATTTCTAAGTTCAGAGCTCGAAAATGTTTGACCCTTGGGTTCTGCCATAGAGTTATATTAGAAGTGCCCATCCAAGAAGGCTCAAGGTCATTGGCCACAGATTGAATGACACCAAATAACCTCATATCTACAGTAGCTTTGATTGGACTGATCATGTCAACATCTTACTTTTAAAGTCTTAGCTAGCTGTCATCATCAGTTGTCATCAAGTCGACAATCTACTGGCAAATCTTTTTCAGTCCTATGTCATATGAAGAGAAATAATGAAGAGAAATTATAGATAAAACATATTGGCGCTCATTGGTCCATTTCACATAGAGATTACACAACAAGTTGTAAATTCAACAATGAGTGGTTTGGAAGGAATCAGTAGCTAACTGCGAGCATTGCAAAGAAACCAATGATGTTAGCCTGCTATGCAACAGAGTTTTTTTTTAAATCCAGAGATTGCCAGACTTTGATGACAAGGTTTGATGACCAAATTTTCCAACTCAGTACCGCTGCGCCACCTTCACAAGGTGAGTCCAAGAATGTCTTGTATGCTGCTGCATAAATGATGTAATATGTAGCTAATATAGTAATGCTAAGTGTATGATGTTTAGTAAGCTGCTAGTAGCCTCACCCCAATAATTTGGTCTCTTTTCACCAACGCGGTATTGTAAATATATCGTTCATGGCCTGGTGTGTGTTTGTTTGACTAAATCAAATCAAATCAAATGTATTTATATAGCCCTTCGTACATCAGCTGATATCTCAAAGTGCTGTACAGAAACCCAGCCTAAAACCCCAAACAACAAGCAATGCAGGTGTAGAAGCACGGTGGCTAGGAAAAACTCCCTAGAAAGGCCAAAACCTAGGAAGAAACCTAGAGAGGAACCAGGCTATGTGGGGTGGCCAGTCCTCTTCTGGCTGTGCCGGGTGGAGATTATAACAGAACATGGCCAAGATGTTCAGATGTTCATAAATGACCAGCATGGTCAAATAATAATAAGGCAGAACAGTTGAAACTGGAGCAGCAGCACGGTCAGGTGGACTGGGGACAGCAAGGAGTCATCATGTCAGGTAGTCCTGGGGCATGGTCCAAGGGCTCAGGTCCTAGTTGAAACTGGAGCAGCAGCACGGCCAGGTGGACTGGGGACAGCAAGGAGTCATCATGTCAGGTAGTCCTGGGGCATGGTCCTAGGGCTCAGTTCCTCCGAGAGAGAGAAAGAAAGAGAGAAGGAGAGAATTAGAGAACGCACACTTAGATTCACACAGGACACCGAATAGGACAGGAGAAGGAGAAGTATATAACAAACTGACCCTAGCCCCGACACATAAACTACTGCAACATAAATACTGGAGACAGAGACAGGAGGGATCAGGAGACACTGTGGCCCCATCCGAGGACACCCCCGGACAGGGCCAAACAGGAAGGATATAACCCCACCCATTTTGCCAAAGCACAGCCTCCACACCACTAGAGGGATATCTTCAACCACCAACTTACCATCCTGAGACAAGGCTGAGTATAGCCCACAAAGATCTCCGCCATGGCACAACCCAAGGGGGGGCGCCAACCCAGACAGGATGACCACATCAGTGAATCAACCCACTCAGGTGACGCACCCCTTCCAGGGACGGCATGAGAGAGCCCCAGTAAGCCAGTGACTCAGTCCCTGTAATAGGGTTAGAGGCAGAGAATCCCATTGGAAAGAGGGGAACCGGCGAGGCAGAGACAGCAAGGGCGGTTCGTTGCTGCAGAGCCTTTCCGTTCACCTTCCCACTCCTGGGCCAGACTACACTCAATCATATGACCCACTGAAGAGATGAGTCTTCAGTAAAGACGGTTGTAGGTTGAAGGTTGAGACCGAGTTTGCGTCTCTGACATGGGTAGGCAGACCGTTCCATAAAAATGTAGCTCTATAGGAGAAAGCCCTGCCTCCAGCTGTTTGCTTAGAAATTCTAGGGGCGATTAGGAGGCCTGCGTCTTGTGACCGTAGCGTACGTGTAGGTATGTACGGCAGGACCAAATCAGAGAGATAGGTAGGAGCAAGCCCATGTAATGCTTTGTAGGTTAGCAGTAAAACCTTGAAATCAGCCCTTGCTTTGACAGGAAGCCAGTGTAGAGAGGCTAGCACTGTAGTAATATGATCAAATTCTGAAGTTTATTTAGTGCTTTATCCGGGTAGCCGGAAAGTAGAGCATTGCAGTAGTCTAACCTAGAAGTGACAAAAGCATGGATTAATTTTTCTGCATCATTTTTGGACAGAAAGTTTCTGATTTTTGCAATGTTACGTAGATGGGAAAAAGCTGTCCTTGAAATGGTCTTGATATGTTCTTCAAAAGAGAGATCAGGGTCCAGAGTAACGCAGAGGTCCTTCAAAGTTTTATTTGAGACGACTGTACAACCATTAAGATTAATTGTCAGATTCAACAGAAGATCTCTTTGTTTCTTGGGACCTAGAACAAGCATCTCTGTTTTGTCCGAGTTTAAAAGTAGAAAGTTTGCAGCCATCCAGTTCCTTATGTTTGAAACACATGCTTCTTAGCAAGGGCAATTTTGGGGCTTCACCATGTTTCATTGAAATGTACAGCTGTGTGTCATCTGCATAGCAGTGAAAGTTAACATTATGTTTTCGAATAACATCCCCAAGAGGTAAAATATATAGTGAAAACAACAGTGGTCCTAAAACGGAACCTTGAGGAACACCGAAATTTACAGTTGATTTGTCAGAGGACAAACCATTCACAGAGACAAACTGATATCTTTCCGACAGATAAGATCTAAACCAGGCCAGAACTTGTCCGTGTAGACCAATTTGGGTTTCCAATCTCTCCAAAAGAATGTGGTAATCGATGGTATCAAAAGCAGCACAAAGGTCTAGGAGCATGAGGACAGAAGCAGAGCCTCGGTCTGACGCCATTAAAAGGTAATTTACCACCTTCACAAGTGCAGTCTCAGTGCTATGATGGGGTCTAAAACCAGACTGAAGCATTTCGTATACATTGTTTGTCTTCAGGAAGGCAGTGAGTTGCTGCGCAACAGCCTTTTCAAAAAAAATTGAGAGGAATGGAAGATTCAATATAGGCCGATAGTTTTTTATATTTTTTGGGTCAAGGTTTGGCTTTTTCAAGAGAGGCTTTATTACTGCCACTTTTAGTGAGTTTGGTACACATCCGGTGGATAGAGAGCCGTTTATTATGTTCAACATAGGAGGGCCAAGCACAGGAAGCAGCTCTTTCAGTAGTTTAGTTGGAATAGGGTCCAGTATGCAGCTTGAAGGTTTAGAGGCCATGATTATTTTCACCATTGTGTCAAGAGATATAGTACTAAAACACTTGAGCGTCTCTCTTGATCCTAGGTCCTGGCAGAGTTGTGCAGACTCAGGAATAGGCCGATTTAAAGAGGAGTCCGGAATTTGCTTTCTAATAATCATAATCTTTTCCTCAAAGAAGTTCATGAATTTATCACTGCTAAAGTAAAAGTCATCCTCTCTTGGGGAATGCTGCTTTTTAATTAGCTTTGCGACAGTATCAAAAAGGAATTTCGGATTGTTCTTATTTTCCTCAATTAAGTTAGAAAAATAGGATGATCGAGCAGCAGTAAGGGCTCTTCGGTACTGCACGGTACTGTCTTTCCAAGCTAGTCGGAAGACTTCCAGTTTGGTG